>NC_134698.1:74915031-75037531 GCF_050947455.1 Rhinoderma darwinii | reverse complement strand
GGTTAAAAGTACCATACACTGCAATGTATACGTTTTACTGTGCATTGTACCAGCGATCGCTAAGTCCCTAAGGTTAAGCGGAACTTAAAAAAAAAAAGTAAAAAAGATTTAAATAAAGTTGTTTTTTTTAATATACCAAAAAAAAAACATGTTAAGAAAAAAACACTTTCCCATTTTTTCTCTAAAGTTATGTAAAAAAAATAAATATAATGAATCCAATTGGCATCAACGAGTCCGTCAAAGTCTGAACTGGTCTAATATAACATTATTTAACCTGCAAGGTGAGCGCATGAAAAAAAGAAATACTTAATTGCTGTTCATGGTCACTTAGCTCCCCCAAAAAAATGGAATAAAAAGTGATCGGAAAGTTGCATATACCTAAAAATTGGACTAATAAAAACTACATTAAACCCTGCAAAAAATAAAAAAGTTATGGCTTTTGGAATGTGAGAAGGAAAAAACTAAAAATGTCGGCGGCACTGAGGGGCTGTCTGGGAATAAAGAAAAGCTGTACTTTCTGTTTTTGAAACCATCTTGGCCATAGATCGAGTCTGGTGATGAATGAATGGAGCTAAGGCGTCGTTCGCATCTGCGTTGGGGTCCCGTTCTGACGTTCCGTCTGAGCCGTCCGTCAGAACAGGACCCTGAACAGACACAAACTGACACAGACGGAAACCAGAGGTTTCAGTTTCCATCACCATTGATTTCAATAGTGACAAATCCGTTGCACGTGGTTTCCGTTTGTCTCTGTTGTGCACCGGATCCGTCGTTTTGCCGGAAGCAATAGCGTAGTCAACTAAACCATTGCTTTGCTATTGCTCCCGGCAAAACGATGAAACGGAGGTGCTGGTGGTGCTGGTGGTGATGACACGCCCCTCCCCTCAACAGAGAAACGGAAACCATGGGCACCGGATCCGTCACCATTGAAATCAATGGTGATGGAAACGGAAACCTCTGGTTTCCGTTTGTGTCTGTTCAGGGTCCCGTTCTGGCGGAAAGCTCGGACGGAACGTCAGAACGGGACCTCAACGCAGATGCGAACGTGACCTAAGCTGGAATACTAGACACAGCCCATGGACAAGCAGTCCCTTTTTATTTTTCTATTCCTGGACAACCCCTTTAAGGGAGCTGTAATAGCGTCCACATTGGTTGTCACCCATCTTTTCCAAAAACAGATTTGACAGCAGCAAAAGTTTGAACCACGTTCTCAAAAACTTTTTTTACATTTTTTTTTATTATTATTACTTTTTGAGGACGTGTCTTTCTATCGGTATTTAATCTCTCTGAGATGACGTCCATTTTATTGCTGTTTGTAGAATTTGCTGAGTTCATGTTTTCGGCTAGACTGATGATATTTCTTAGTAGTGGGCACCACAGGTTTATTCCGAAAGCCCTGAGAACGGAACCATTTCCTCTTTCACCAAGTTGTGCAATAACATCGGCACTCGCAGCAGTTTGTCCTACTTGTGAGGTTAACGGCCAGCGAGATGGTACGAAAAGATAGTCAGCCGTCTTCCATGTGAGCTAAGAAGTGAATATCCTGCCTTTACCCAGCTCAGCAGATAGTTAATCTCATCAAAGAAGACTTTACCCTCTTCAAACCTCCCCTGTGTGGTCTTTGTGGTTCAGGAGAGAAACAGTTAGACCCTAATTTACTTCCTCCAGTAACAGTTACAAGCCGAGTATGAAAAAGCCGCAGATAGCAGTGCTAGATGATA
Organism: Rhinoderma darwinii; assembly: GCF_050947455.1. NCBI lineage: Eukaryota > Metazoa > Chordata > Amphibia > Anura > Rhinodermatidae > Rhinoderma > Rhinoderma darwinii. Next base: position 75,035,813 of record NC_134698.1, on the reverse strand, counting down.
TAACACATGTACCTAGGGCGGCCCAGTTACTCACAAGATAGTCATTGTATAATCAAAGCAATTAATTCATGATCGTAGCGACCTGCGCTGGGCATCTCCAGGAAGACTTTAATGTAAAAATGAAAATAAAGATGTAGCAGAGCTGAGTTTGTCATTTAGTGCTGAAAATCACTACTGTATGGATTAGGCTCTGCTCCGATTTGCAGTGTCGGATCCATTGTATAACGGATACCACCGGCACCCAACAAACCCCATTGATTTGGGAGTCCCAAGAGTCATACCCCCACCAATCATATATTGATGGCTAATTTTACGTGTAGGCCATCCATGTAATATCCTGTAACACCCCTTTAATCGTTATATAATGAAAAGTTAGGCAAGTTTCTAAAAGACTTTGTCCACCATTTCAAGATCTCTGCTTACTGTCGGCGAGGCTGAAACCCCATCAAGATCCAGTATTACTTTTATACAGTTAAAGTTTCTTAAAATACAACACAACTTGGAGACCTGGATAGGAGAGACTTTTGGGCTGCTGCTGTGTAGGACTCACAGAGAGTTGCCTATACTGATACATTGTAGCAGACTACAACTGTGGGATAGTTGGACTAGGTTTGTACAGCTTTTCAACCTCTGGTTGTAAACTAGAATGGTCCATTCACTGACAGAAAGCAGTGATCTTGAAATAAAGAGGCATTGAAATACAATGTATATTGAAAAATGTCGATTTTTTTTTATTTTATTATGCAATGATTAAACTTTGACTATACCGATCAGCTGTTTTTGTCGGAGGGGGATGACTCTGGTTGGACATACATTTCCCCTCTAGTGAACGCCAGAGTGTGAGCCACCCTTACTTAGCGGCCTCCTGGCTCTAGCTTCTAGAAAAGGCTCCCTAATGGGGTATATGTACAGGGGTTGTAGTAATGAGACAACCCCTTTAAAGGGACACCGGTAAAAAATAGTTTCCTAGTGCAGTTAATCATTAGGCACCCTTCATACTCCCCTAATGAATTGTCTCTACTACTAGCACTGAGCTTGAATGCAGAGGTAGAATATGTTTGGGGGGCTGCCTAGCGATAGACCTCCTGCACTAGCGGTGACTACACTGGATCTCCATGTGCTGGTGGTGATGACACGCCCCTCCCCTCAGCGCTACCACTTCCTGCATTTTTCACAGGAAGATGGCAGCAGTTCCCCATCCCTGGAGCAGGAAGTATTAGGTAATACTTGGGTTTTCTGTACCTTTTTCGGATGCGGTGTAGGGATGGGTATAGGAGAGATAGTTTTTGAAGTTCAAACCTTTTTGCATTTTAAAAAATAAGATTGTCAGGAAATCCAGCAGTTTGCGAGAAGTGGGCTTGTGCCACGTGTGCGGGCAAACTGCTTAATAAACCAAATCAAGCGAGTGACAGTCTATCTTTTAGATGCAGAACAAAAAGTAAATACCATAGCAAAATGTGACTTTTACAGAGAAAAAAATATCTCTCACCAGGGAGCCATTTGACAATTAAGAGTGTCATCAAATTAACAGGCGTGAGATCTCGAAGTTTAACTGTAAATAAAGATTCATGTGATTGAACAGGCAGCACCAAACTTCTCCTGCCAGATGCTGATCGGATAGCCTTGGGTTATGAATCTCTTCTCTATGTCACAGTTTGACAAATTTCTCTTGCGCTAACTATTTGTAGGTAGGGATCGCTGTTTCGTCGGTAGGTGCAACAATGATGAGCGATAAAGAATTCAAGAATAGTCTATACAGTATTCTATTCTAAGCTCATATACAGATCTAATATTGATTGCATTTCCACCTTAAATGCCACCTTAAATTCAAAAAGTTTTTCAAGTTGTTATGCAGCCGTTTCTTAGTCTGTTTCTTGGAAAGCAGGATGAGATACAAAGCGAGTCATATTTTGGAGAATCAATGGAGCACGGATTGGACAAGATCTCCTTGTTCCCAAGGCCTCGGGTTTTAGAATGCGACCCCCTCCAACTCTCTCAGGTCCCACTAGACCATATTGTAACCGGACACTTACAGAATTATCAGCAGCTCGGACGCAGCGTCAAGTTAGTTGTACAAAGGACTTTGAAGACAGAGTATGTGCTTTTAATCCATAAATTGCATTACCCCTTAATGGCACCCTAGACAGACGCCAACTCTGCCTACCTCTCGTCCCAGCTTTGCAATGGAGCATAGAGTTTTTAAAGATTGGCTTATCTCTTTGAGTGATACATCCCTATTTCCATACATTTTGCCCTTCAGAATTCTTGGAAAGTTTTGTAAGAATTCCTAATCTCAGACAACTTTTTTTTAGAAACAGATATAATCAGCTGTACGTGTGAATACATAATACTTCAATACATCTTTCGAGTGGAAAATGGTATCTTCCACACTACCTCCTTTTAGATCACCTTGTCTTGTCTGTAGACTCTCTGTAAATGTTCAGAAACCCCCTCCGTCCCCCCAGAAATATGCCTAAAGAAATATATCAACAAAAGATCGGGAGGAAGGGGATGCAGCTGCAGTTTTTCTCTTATTTAGTGTCTGTGGGACTGCATGCTGTGAGAGGGGAGGAGGAGCTGAAGGGAGATTTATGATTGGCTCAGAGCACAGAGCACAACTCTGGCTTCCGACCATGAAGAGCCCACTCACTCAGCAAGCATGGAAAGGTAAGGGATGAGACCCAAAATCTGCAGGTTACACACAATTCTGTCAGCAATACATCTAATACACATGTACAGCTTCTCTTTTTTAAACAATAGGTACGCTTTAAACGGTCACAAAATTTTTGCCAACTTTGCATAAGTCGATAGTACAAGCGAATATAAGAAACTCTGGAATATATCTTCCTCCTTCCTAACTGTTCACTTAATCTGAATTTACTGCTAATTCCGTCTCCTTAAGACAAGACGGATGATCACGATACAGCTGCCCATGGAAGTCTATGGAAAGGGGAGGAGAAAGCAGGAGCAGAGTGTGAGAGAGGCAGAGAGATACACAGAGACGCTTCTTCTAGTAAGTGTTATATCTTATCCCAGTGCTGGATTCACAGCTACACTGCTCAGTAATCTTGTATAATGGGGAGTAGGGTGTCCTCTTCTCCATGAGTGCTGTGTATGGGAGACATGATAGCAGTTAGGCTCCACCCACCTGCTTAGAGAAAACTGAGAATACAAGTTATATAACAGACAGAAAAAGTGTTATACACATATGACAGCTTATTCTGAAGTCACCTGAAAGGTAATGTTCGCATTGAAGAGGACCTGTTACCTCTCCTGACATGTCTATTTTAGTAAATACTTGTATACCCCATAAAATAACATCTCTGTCGCATGTTTTCTTAGAACTCTGTGTTGTACCATTTCTCTGTTATTCCTCCTAGAAATTTATGAACAACTTAACAACTGGGTGTTATCATTCCCCTTGTCAAAGAGGTGTGACTATTCGCAATCAGAGACTGTGAGCGTTGATTGGACAGTGTTAGACTGCATAGAGACACACCCCCAACTGGTAACACCAAGTTGTCAATTTATTCATAAATTTGTAGGAGGAGTAACAGAGGAACGGCACAAGACAACGTTCCAAGAAAATATGCTGCAGAATTGTTATTTTATGGGGAACACAGGTATTTACTAAAACAGACTTGTCAGAAGACAGGTATGCATTTTAAATATAAATAATTTATAACATATTTAGGGCAGGCTGGGACTTATAGTTCCACAGCAGCTGCACAGCTCTTCTGTAGCCTGAGCTTGATTCACAGAGTGTAGGTTAGGTGTACAGACTGGAAAATAATACAACTGTCAGGCAGTAAAATACTTCTAAATCAATTGCTTGACTTTTTTGTGCTGTAAGTGCACCGGCTCCAGTACGGTGCCCCGCTGAGTTCCATTACACCTACAGAAGCCGTAAGTGAGCTTATTTTGTAAAGGAAGAATTCTTTATCATCTCCGCGCAGGGAACTGCACTCACAAGCTGATTACTGCAAGCTCAGCACACCACTCGGTGTGCTAAATCACTATTTACTGCTTTCTGACTGTATTTACTGTGCCTCAATGCCAAGCCCTATTATATCCTTTGGAAAGATTGTGTGGATTTATTCAAAATTTTAAAAAGGACCCTTTTTTATGTGTGTTGCTGTGTCCAAATCTGCCAGTGTATGTAGAGCTCAGTGCCAGCGGCCTCTCCGTACCAATGTTTAATCATATTGTAACACAGCTAGAGTTTGGTATAAATACGACTGTGATACTCTATGGCTCAGTTTCTTTCTCAGAAATGTCTGGGGTAGATGTTTTTTTTCTTTATACTGGAAATTTAATTTAATAGATTATAGATTTTTTGCTTTGATTGTATTTTTTGAGTGAGTAAAATAATAATAATAATAAGATCGAATTCATCAATTTAAATGGTATGATCACCTTTGTCCAGCTTATATATAATTATAATCTATATAAAAAGGTAAGTGATTTTGTATATACATTGCATTACTTACTTTACTTGTATTATACAGAGCTGCACTCACTATTCTGCTGGTGGAGTCACTGTGTACATACATTACATTACTTATCCTGTACTGATCCTGAGTTACATCCTGTATTATACTCCAGAGCTGCACTCACTATTCTGCTGGTGGAGTCACTGTGTACATACATTACATTACTTATCCTGTACTGCTCCTGAGTTACATCCTGTATTATACTCCAGAGCTGCACTCACTATTCTGCTGGTGGAGTCACTGTGTACATACATTACATTACTTATCCTGTACTGATCCTGAGTTACATCCTGTATTATACTCCAGAGCTGCACTCACTATTCTGCTGGTGGAGTCACTGTGTACATGCATTACATTACTTATCCTGTACTGATCCTGAGTTACACCTGTATTATACTCCAGAGCTGTACTCACTATTCTGCTGGTGGAGTCACTGTGTACATACATGACATTACTTATCCTGTACTGATCCTGAGTTACATCCTGTATTATACTCCAGAGCTGCACTCACTATTCTGCTGGTGGAGTCACTGTGTACATACATTACATTACTTATCTTGTACTGATCCTGAGTTACATCCTGTATTATACTCCGGAGCTGCACTCACTGTTCTGCTGGTGGAGTCAATGTGTACATACATTACATTACTTATCCTGTACTGATTCAGAGTTACATCCTGTATTATACTCCAGAGCTGCACTCACTATTCTGCTGGTGGAGTCACTGTGTACATACATTGCATTACTTATCTTGTACTGGTCTTGAGTTACATCCTGTATTATACTCCAGAGCTGCACTCACTATTCTGCTGGTGGAGTCACTGTGTACATACATTACATTACTTATCCTGTACTGATCCTGAGTTACATCCTGTATTATACTCTAGAGCTGCGCTCACTATTCTGCTGGTGAAGTCACTGTGTACATACATTACATTACTTATCCTGTACTGATCCTGTGTTACATCCTGTACTGTACTCCACTACTGCACTATATTCTGCTGGTGAAGTCGCTCCTATATTGAATTGCATTCTTCTTTGTTTTCCCTATATGACATTGCTGAACATTGTCTGGTGTCAAGATGACACTTCCAAGAATGCAAATCGCCAGACACTGAACCTGCTGGAAAAGCTTAGAGATTTGAGATCAGAAATTATTGGGATAGGTTGGTGTGGATGCTATGGGCTTTAAGGCTGGGTTCACACGTGGCGGAATTTCACTTAAATTCCGCTGCGGACACTCCGCAGCGTTAATCCGCAGCGGTGCCGTTTGTCCATTGACTTACACTTTAATTTAGCAGTGTTCGTTTAGACGAGGCGTAAAATTCCGCTGCGGAGCATAGGCTGCGGAGCGGAATTTGGTGTCCGCAGCATGCTCTGTCTGTTGCGGAGCAGTGGCGGACTCATGGCGGAATTTCTCCATTGACTTCAATGGAGAGTCAAAATTCCGCAATGAAGTCCGCAGATCTTATGTGTGCTGCGGAGCGTATTGGTTTTACTACCATGACATTTCTTCATTCTGGCTGGACCTATGTATTTCTAGGTCTACAGCCAGACTGAGGAAGTCAATGGGGCTCCCGTAATGACGGGAGCGTTGCTAGGAGACGTCTGTAAATAGTCACTGTCCAGGGTGCTGAAAGAGTTAAGCCATCGGCAGTAACTGTTTCTGCACCCGGGACAGTGACTACCGATCTCAATATACATGTATCTGTAAAAAAACATATAAGTTCATACTTACCGAGAACTCCCTGCTTCTGTCTCCAGTCCGGCCTCCCAGGATGACGTTTCAGTGTAAGTGACGGCTGCAGCCAATCACAGGCCAAGCACAGGCTGCAGCGGTCACATGGACTGGCGCGTCATCCAGGGAGGTCGGGCTGGATGCCGAAAGAGGGACGCGTCACCAAGACAACGGCCGGTAAGTATGAATTTCTTTGACTTTCACTAGGGAAAGTGCTGTCCCTTCTCTCTATCCTGCACTGATAGGGAGAAGGGAAGCACTTTTCCCGCAGTCCGCAGCAGCTAGTCCGCATCAATTTACTGCACATTTTGTGCAGATCCGCAGCAGAATCTGCAACGCAGATTCTGTGCGGCATTGATGCGGACAGTTGCGGAGGAAATCCGCCACGTGTGGTCATGCCCTAAGAGAGAAAACAATGCAAGAGAAGTTCTAGACTTTGGAGGTTTCTGGATAATTTGACTTCATGTTCGGCAGGCTGCCATGGTTTCTCACTCTGTCTTTTATAATAATAGATATCGCATGTCTTCTTTTGTATGTGGTCTTATTTAAAGTCACTTTTATAAATATGGAAAAGTTGAGTTGAGCTCTATGTCCCCTTTAGACTGAGTGATCGTACAGACCTACAGAAACATAGTCCTTTAAGACCCTTAATGACATCAATTTCTCCATTCACTGACTGTAAGCAGAGATCTTCAAAATGATGAGGAAACCCAACGCTTAATAGCAAGTTCCATAAAGGTTTACAAACCACATAGCTCATGTTTATGGCTAACTAATGTCCTGTCCCAAGGGTGTCTAAGAGTAGTAATCATCTAATGCCTTCCACCATCTAAAGATCAATTACAGGATAACTTTATTCTTGAGAATGGATAATAAGAATGGAAAAGGTCACATAATCTCTGCTTGATATGACTCCAATGATGATGACTATGAACGAGATTTCCATATCAACCATTCATCTTTAAGCTGCTGTAGAAAAAAAAACAAAAAAAACAAACATAATCTAATCTGGAAGTTTCCACCATTTAAGAGGTCTCAACCCCCTCCCCCCACCATGTATGGGACATTCTTCTGTCCGTAGATCGTGACCTTAAAACAAATTGTGGATTTATGCACTTGTGCTACTATCTTGTCACTATAAAGCACTATTATTTGGCCACTATGCAGCACTATATAGCAGTGTTATTTTGGGCATTATTTAGCACTGTGATTTAGGCACTACAGTGAAGGAAATAAGTATTTGACCCCTTGCTGATTTTGTAAGTTTGCCCACTGTCAAAGACATGAACAGTCTAGAATTTTTAGGCTAGGTTAATTTTACCAGTGAGAGATAGATTATATAAAAAAAAAAACAGAAAATCACATTGTCAAAATGATATATATTTATTTGCATTGTGCACAGAGAAATAAGTATTTGATCCCTTTGGCAAACAAGACTTAATACTTGGTGGCAAAACCCTTGTTGGCAAGCACAGCAGTCAGACGTTTTTTGTAGTTGATGATGAGGTTTGCACACATGTTAGATGGAATTTTGGCCCACTCCTCTTTTCAGATCATCTGTAAATCATTAAGATTTCGAGGCTGTCGCTTGGCAACTCGGATCTTCAGCACCCTCCATAAGTTTTCGATGGGATTAAGGTCTGGAGACTGGCTAGGCCACTCCATGACCTTAATGTGCTTCTTTTTGAGCCACTCCTTTGTTGCCTTGGCTGTATGTTTCGGGTAATTGTCATGCTGGAAGACCCAGCCATGAGCCATTTTTAATGTCCTGGTGGAGGGAAGGAGGTTGTCACTCAGGATTTGACGGTACATGGCTCCATCCATTCTTCCATTGATGCAGTGAAGTAGTCCTGTGCCCTTAGCAGAGAAACACTCCTAAACATAATGTTTCCACCTCCATGCTTGACAGTGGGGACGGTGTTCTTTGGGTCATAGGCAGCATTTCTCTTCCTCCAAACACGGCGAGTTGAGTTAATGCCAAAGAGCTCCATTTTAGTCCCATCTGACCACAGCACCTTCTCCCAATCACTCTCAGAATCATCCAGATGTTCATTTGCAAACTTCAGACGGGCCTGTACATGTGACTTCTTGAGCAGGGGGACCTTGCGGGCACTGCAGGATTTGAATCCATTACGGCGTAATGTGTTACCAATGGTTTTCTTGGTGACTGTGGTCCCAGCTGCCTTGAGATCATTAACAAGTTCCCCCCGTGTAGTTTTCGGCTGAGCTCTCACCTTCCTCAGGATCAAGGATACCCCACGAGGTGAGATTTTGCATGGAGCCCCAGATCGATGTCGATTGACTGTCATTTTGTATGTCTTCCATTTTCTTACTATTGCACCAACAGTTGTCTCCTTCTCACCCAGCGTCTTACTTATGGTTTTGTAGCCCATTCCAGCCTTGTGCAGGTCTATGATCTTGTCACTGACATCCTTAGAAAGCTCTTTGGTCTTGCCCATGTTGTAGAGGTTAGAGTCAGACTGATTCATTGAGTCTGTGGACAGGAGTCTTTTATACAGGTGACCATGTAAGAGCTGTCTATAATGCAGGCACCAAGTTGATTTGGAGCGTGTAACTGGTCTGGAGGAGGCTGAACTCTTAATGGTTGGTCGGGGATCAAATACTTATTTCTCTGTGCACAATGCAAATAAATATGTATAATTTTGACTATGTGATTTTCAGTTTTTTTTTTATATAATCTATCTCTCACTGGAAAAATTAACCTAGCCTAAAAATTCAGTGTCATTTAAGCAGTATATGACACTAGATAGCACTGTTATTTGGGCACTATATGGCACTATATATCACTATTATTTAGGCTCTTTATGGCACTATATAGCACTGTTATTTGGACACTTTATGTTACTATATAGCACTGTTATTTGAGCATTATATGGCACTAGATAGCACTGTTATTTGGGCCCTACATGGCACTATATAGAACTTTTATTTTGGCACTAGACGGTACTGTTAATTTTGCACTATATAGCTTTGTTATTTGACCATTATATGGCACACTGTTATTTGGAAACTTTATGGCACTATATAGAACTATTATTTGGGCCCTATATGGTACTAGAAAGCGCTGTTAATTTGGCATTCTATGACATTATATAGCACTGTTATTTGGGCACTATGTGGCAGTAGATAGCGCTGTTATTTGATCATTATATGGCACTATATAGCACTGTTATTTGGGCACTATATGGCACTATATAGCACTGTTATTTGGGCACTATATGGCAGTAGATAGCGCTGTTATTTGATCATTATATGGCACTATATAGCACTGTTATTTGGGCACTATATGGCACTATGTAGCACTGTTATTTGGGCACTATATAGCAGTAGATAGCGCTGTTATTTGGGCATTATATGGCACTATATAGCACTGTTATTTGGGCACTATATGGCAGTAGATAGCGCTGTTATTTGGGCATTATATGGCACTATATAGCACTGTTATTTGGGCACCATATGGCACTATATAGCGCTGTTATTTGGGCATTATATGGCACTATATAGCACTGTTATTTGGGCACTATATGGCACTATATAGCACTGTTATTTGGGCACTATATGGCAGTAGATAGCGCTGTTATTTGATCATTATATGGCACTATATAGCACTGTTATTTGGGCACCATATGGCACTATATAGCGCTGTTATTTGGGCATTATATGGCACTATATAGCACTGTTATTTGGGCACCATATGGCACTATATAGCGCTGTTATTTGGGCACTATATAGCAGTAGATAGCGCTGTTATTTGGGCATTATATGGCACTATATAGCACTGTTATTTGGGCACCATATGGCACTATATAGCGCTGTTATTTGGGCATTATATGGCACTATATAGCACTGTTATTTGGGCACTATATGGCACTATATAGCACTGTTATTTGGGCACTATATGGCAGTAGATAGCGCTGTTATTTGGGCATTATATGGCACTATATAGCACTGTTATTTGGGCATTATATGGCACTATATAGCACTGTTATTTGGGCACTATATGGCACTATATAGCACTGTTATTTGGGCACTATATGGCAGTAGATAGCGCTGTTATTTGATCATTATATGGCACTATATAGCACTGTTATTTGGGCACCATATGGCACTATATAGCGCTGTTATTTGGGCATTATATGGCACTATATAGCACTGTTATTTGGGCACCATATGGCACTATATAGCGCTGTTATTTGGGCACTATATAGCAGTAGATAGCGCTGTTATTTGGGCATTATATGGCACTATATAGCACTGTTATTTGGGCACCATATGGCACTATATAGCGCTGTTATTTGGGCATTATATGGCACTATATAGCACTGTTATTTGGGCACTATATGGCACTATATAGCACTGTTATTTGGGCACTATATGGCAGTAGATAGCGCTGTTATTTGGGCATTATATGGCACTATATAGCACTGTTATTTGGGCATTATATGGCACTATATAGCACTGTTATTTGGGCACTATATGGCACTATATAGCACTGTTATTTGGGCATTATATGGCACTATATAGCACTGTTATTTGGGCACTATATGGCACTATATAGCACTGTTATTTGGGCACTATATAGCATTAGATAGCCCTGTTATGTGAACCTTGTATGGCACTATTATTTGGGCCGTTTTATTTCTTTATCTCCTTACAAAAAATAAAAGCTCCCCCTCCCAATAGAGTCATTTTGCTCCATGGCTTTCACATATTAGTACTTTTTTGTCCACAGCAGCACAGGACCAGTAAAGCAAACTACCCGCAGTCTACTCGAAGCATGTAAGATCTCAGTATGGGAAAAGGGCCAGAGCTCTGTATCTCCCCACCCTAACCAATGGTGGAAAGCCGGAGTTGCCAGGTCACAATGGGACATACTTCATTAGTAATTGAAATTTACGGCCATGACATATTCCCTTTTACATCCATCCTGAAGATCAAATAGACCCTCTCACCCATATCATTAAGGAATTCACTTTAACTTTATGAAAAAAATAAGTGTCATTAAATGAAGAGGAGCGGATTTTGCACTGCCAAGAGTGACATCAGGAGCTGTCAGTGGATTCATACAATTTGGCTGTTAGACCTTTGCTTGTTCCAGCAGAATTGGTTGATAATTCTCACCTCTGCCATCTGTAAGCTCAGAAGCTGCATCCAGATCCTGAGTTCGGGACAGAGCCAGCCTGATTATAAGCCAGCTCTCTCGCTATTTTCAGCACCCATATTTTATCTCCATGCACTGAAGAAATGTTCGTCTTCAAAAACACGCACACACACATATACATATATATATATATATATATATAGTATATATCTGAGGAGCAGCCAGTATTCTCCACGTCTCTCCATCATATATTGTTTACGGCTTGTGCACGTTGCATCAGTTCTTTTGGATATAGACTCAAGCGTTGGAAAAGGTAATTCTCTATGTGTGGGACTTATTGGCCAGACCCCTACTGTTCACATTTTTGGGACATGTTTGACTTCTACTGTATGTCATAAAGGTCATTCAAAATGTTTGTTCTCATCACTACCATTGACCTTAAAGGGGTTGTCCAGGCACGGACAACTGATGAATAGGAGCAGAGTTGCTGTTCTGCAGCACGGCCGCTATGGAGTGTACGGAGCCCTCTGGTTCCGGCTTCTAATACTGCATAGCCTACATAACATCTGGTGCCCGGAGGCAGCCGGAGCAGCTGATCGGTGTGGGGTCGGACACCCACGGGTTATATACTGAGGACCTATCCTGTGGATAGGTCATTAGTTGTCCGTGCCCAGACAACCCCTTTAAAGTATAACCAAACATGCATGGCCAACTTTCTGCTGAGAACCGGAAACAGGACACCCTTTATCTTGGGATCGTTAGGGATCCAGCTGCCTTCACCATGGACTTGAATGGGATTGAGCTGCAGTACCAGGCACAGCCCATGGACAAGAGTGGTGCTAATTTTGGAGAAAAAAAGTAGACCCTGTTTTCTATTCTCAAGGTCACCACCAGGGGCGTAGCTAGAACAGTCACAACCAGGGCGCCTCTACCACATGAGCATACGCCAGTACTTTATAAATGGCACATGATAGATTGGGGGGGGGGACTGTTACAGATTTTGCATTGGCGCCCAGGAGCTTCAAGCTACACCTCACCCCTGCCCATTTTTATCAGAAAACATTTTCGATTGCATCTTCCAGGGCCAGGACGAGGAGTAGGTGGAGTAGGCATAGTCAAAGATGCATATTACTGGGTGTATCATGGCTGAGAGCACCAGCTATCACGCTAAACTTAGAGACCGTAGGAAGGGTGATGCCCCACCAAGAAAGATTTTTCCCACTCCTGGCATTTTCTACACACTAATAGCTGACTACTAAGCAACAAAGAACATGATTGGTCAAAAAACTATCTAAACAAGTCTACAAGCCCCCCTAGCAGCGCAATTTAATTGAATTATCTCAATAGCGTGTGGCTGTTGGGTGTTGTAGTTCTGCAACTGTATAGCCTATTCAGAATAATAATAATAATAATAATAATAATAATAATAATAATAATAATAATAATAATAATAATGAAATTAGGAATAATAATAATAATAATAAAATTAGGAATAATAATAATAAAAAAAAATAGGAATTATAATAATAATATTAATAATATTATTAATAATAATAATAATGAAATTAGGAATAATAATAATAATAATAATAATAATAATAATAATAATAATAATATTAATAATAATAATAATAATAATATCAGGGATTGTAATATTAATAAAAAATATTCCTAATATGTATAATAAAAGTCTTAAAATATAAATTCAAATCTGAGTATTTCATTCATAAGGGAATATGTCAAAAAGACTAAACCGGTCTTCAACGTGTGTATTTCCCAGTATCTCTGCTGATATGTCAGATTTTCCCTGTTCTTCATTTCCACCGTCACAGCAAGGGGCTAAATAAAATTGAGGCAACGCTTTCAGGGTAAACACAAGCCCCTTCCTCTGTCTTGACGGCTTATTTTATTTATTTGCTAAACGAAACGATAAAAAAGTAAGAAAAAAACTGTAACTGATACTTTCGGCATTATCACCGGAGCTTCTAACTCTGATCAGTTATCTGGATAATTAGTCTGTATCAGTAAGGAAGCAGATAGGAGAAATCTGATATTAATCCGTCCCTCTTAATAGTAATGCAGGAGCACCGATGTGAGGAAAACAGAGCTGCCATTCTAATCCTCTACCAACCTACGGCATCAACATACTGTATCTCATTTATTTCCAGAAGTGATTGGAGACGCATTGAACTATCAGTATCTTAAAGCTAATGTTGAAAAGAAAATCAAAAATTCCCATATGGAAAAATATTATTAGAAGCATTTTTACAGTTTTTATAAATTGTGCAACATTTTTACAAAATTGACAAAATCTTTACAAAATTGACAAAATCTTTTCACAATTACAAAATCTTTTCAAGTTTGCAAAAATATTTTATCGTTGAGTCTAAGGGTATGTTCACACGCCAAACTGTAAAATACGGAGCTGTTTTCAAGGAAAAACCGCCTCTGATTTTCAACCGTTTTTAAAGCATCAACTGTTTTTTTGAGCCGTTTTTGGAGCTGTTTTTCTATTAACCCAATGAAAAACGGCTCCAAACAACGGCTCAAGAAATGACATGCACTTCTTTTTACGGAGCGTTTTTCTACGCACCGTTTTTTCAAATGGCCACCAAAAAAAATGCCTTGCCTGAACGAAACGCCGTTTTTCGCATTGAAATCAATAGGCAGATATTTGGAGGCATTCAGCTTCCGTTTTTTTAAAGCGTTTTTTGAGGCGTTTATGCCCCGAAATATGCCTGAAAATAAGATGTGTGAACATACCCTAAACCCCAAGTGAGGATTGGATTGGTCGGGATTGGTCAGGACTGTCACTGGAAGCAGCCCCTACCTTGGCTTGATCAGCAACAGAGAAATATCCCTGGCACCAGTCATGTAAAATGCCAATGGTCCTAGAGGGCATTCACTTGGGTCAAAGGAAATGTTTCAGCCATGTAGGGCTTTTTTTAAGTTTGGAAAATTTTCCATTTACTCCTGTAGCGGCCTTATTGAACCAATTATACATTTTATATAACTGGTGTCGGGGATTTTCCAAACTCCAAACTCCCCAAAAACCATTCTAATTGGAAATGATCCAATACCCTGGACATTTGAGGGTAAAAATATTGGTTGCTTGCTATAAATTTCAGCACACATCTGCAGTGATGACATTAGACAACTTAGGCCACTATCTGCCACTAGACTTCCAAAAACATACCATATCCATATCATATCATACCATATCCATATCATATCATACCATATCCATATCATATCATACCATATCCATATCATATCATACCATATCCATATCATATCATACCATATCCATATCATATCATACCATATCCATGCAGAGCAGAGGAGTCTGGCGCCAAAATGCTTATTAATTAAGTGCCAATTTCTGAATCTATATTTGTGCATGAGCAAAATGCAGGTCGGTGCCAGGTCCCTTTCTGTAGTAATGGCATTACCTGCTTCAATGGTAGGGAGGCTCATGGCGTTGCATGCATAGTAAGACATTGAGTTGTCTTAGGGCGGGTTCACACGTGGCGGAATTTCACTTAAATTCCGCTGCGGACACTCCGCAGCGTTAATCCGCAGCGGTGCCGTTTGTCCATTGACTTACACTTTAATTTAGCAGTGTTCGTTTAGACGAGGCGTAAAATTCCGCTGCGGAGCATAGGCTGCGGAGCGGAATTTGGTGTCCGCAGCATGCTCTGTCTGTTGCGGAGCAGTGGCGGACTCATGGCGGAATTTCTCCATTGACTTCAATGGAGAGTCAAAATTCCGCAATGAAGTCCGCAGATCTTATGTGTGCTGCGGAGCGTATTGTTTTTACTACCATGACATTTCTTCATTCTGGCTGGACCTATGTATTTCTAGGTCTACAGCCAGACTGAGGAAGTCAATGGGGCTCCCGTAATGACGGGAGCGTTGCTAGGAGACGTCTGTAAATAGTCACTGTCCAGGGTGCTGAAAGAGTTAAGCGATCGGCAGTAACTGTTTCTGCACCCGGGACAGTGACTACCGATCTCAATATACATGTATCTGTAAAAAACATATAAGTTCATACTTACCGAGAACTCCCTGCGTCTGTCTCCAGTCCGGCCTCCCAGGATGACGTTTCAGTCTAAGTGACGGCTGCAGCCAATCACAGGCCAAGCACAGGCTGCAGCGGTCACATGGACTGGTGCGTCATCCAGGGAGGTCGGGCTGGATGCCGAAAGAGGGACGCGTCACCAAGACAACGGCCGGTAAGTATGAAATTCTTTTACTTTCCCTAGGGAAAGTGCTGGCCCTTCTCTCTATCCTGCACTGATAGGGAGAAGGGAAGCACTTTTCCCGCAGTCCGCAGCAGCTAGTCCGCATCAATTTTCTGCACATTTTGGGCAGATCCGCTGCAGAATCTGCAACGCAGATTCTGTGCGGCATTGATGCGGACAGTTGCGGAGGAAATCCGCCACGTGTGGTCATGCCCTTAAAGGGTTTTTACTGCTGAGAATTTGCTACAATTGTTTCCAGTCTGTAGATCCTCTGTGCGCTAAAACAATCAGCAGTACAAATCTTCAGTTCTGATAGTTTATTACAATGTATCAGTGCAGAAAAAATGAATATGTCCCTGGCTTTCTAGCTCATGAACAGTTGCCTAGACAGGATATAATTGTAGCAAACCCTCAGCTGTGAGAAGTATTAAAGAGGAACTGTCACCCCTTCTGACATTTAGTGGGGAATACAATTATTTACTAAAATATGCATAACAATTCTGGAGCATATTTGATTAGAAATCTACATTGTGTCATTCCTCTGTTATTCCTCCTAGAAATTTATGAATAAATTGACAACTGGGTGTTACTATTCCCCTTGTCAAGGGGGCGTGTCCCTACACACTCTCACTTTGTCAGCCCTGATTGGACAGTGTCAGTCTGTGTAGGGACACCCCCCCAACTGGTAACACCCAGTTGTCAATTTATTCATAGGAGGATTAACAGTGGAATGGCACAATGCAGACCAGACAAGCAGAAATTACTCAAAATTTTCTAAATTTTGCTAGACTTGTTAGAAACTTTTTTCTTCCTTACGCCACATCATGCGCGTTGTTAACAAATCTGGTGCATTTTACGACTCCTATTAGCCACACCCTTTTTTTTTTCTTATTTCTTTTTTTTAGACATTTAGCCAAACAATCTAGGAAGGTGCAAAAAGTGTCAAAAACACAATAAATTTTGGGCACGCCATGTACATCACTTTTTGTTGGCGCTATTTGTTGGCTACATTTTGCTTAGTAAATCTATAAATATTTTAAAAAGTTGCAAAACTTTTCCGGAAAAACCTCTTAAAATTAAATTTAAACTTTTTTGCAGCCATGAGACAGGAACTTCAACAGTGAACTCTTCTCTTCTGTAGGATGTTCTAATCCAGTCTACCTAACGGCCGGCTCTCCCCCTAATCTGATCCCGGCGTCCAAGCCATAAACAAGAATTTCCGAGAACCGGTAACAGCGATCGCACTGCGCCTGTGTTGTTGTTTGTTTTTTTTTTGCATTGTGTGTATCTCATATTGTTGAATGCAAATGTTAAGCCATTCAGTTACAGGACAGCGCATCTAGAAAGAAGCTCAATGCTGCGTCTCCATGAACAGTGAAGGATTATGGAAATTGCCGGAGTTCTCATAGTCACAGGGAAATTGATATTCACACACAGAACGTTTCAGCTTCTTCTCCACTCTCTGTGTTTTAATTTCGTTATTTCATTTCATGTTCGACTTCATTACCCAGTTTAACTAAAATAGAAGACCTTGCTCTTTAGAAGATTTTTTTTTCATACCTGATCACATAACTCCTACAAAAATAACAGGTTGCTACACACTATTCATCTATACAACCTACGCTTAATGGAGATAAATATATCCATCTCAAAAGCATAAAAGAGTAATATAATCTTTATTAAGAAATCACAATATTATCACAATTGTCACAAGAAATCTAACGATAAAAAACTGTGCAGAAATTGGCAACAAGACGTCACATACGGGATCTTGTTGACTAACAATAGTAACTAACCACAATAATTATAACACAATGGACCGCCGCTCGCTGCATATAGGACTGCATAGTCCGGTCAGAGTCCCCATGCTGTCCCCTGTCCACCATCGAAAGCGCTTACAATGGACACGTGAGCATCAGAACTGGACCATGGAGCAATGGAAAAAGGCGGCTGGTCTGATGACTTCCGTTATCTTTTACATCATGTGGGCGACCGGGTGCGTGCGCGTCACTTACCTGGAGAAAAGATGACACCAGGATGCATTATGGGAAGAAAAAAAGACGCTGGAGGCAGTGTGATGTTCTGGGCAATGTTCTGCTGGGTAACCTTGGCTCTTGGCATTCATGTGGATGTTACCAACTTGTCTCCTGGTATATTTTCTCCACGCATGCCCTCAGATTCCAACTTACGGAGGTGGTTATTCGGTGTGAAATAACAGGGAAAAGGAAGTTACCCTGACACTTTGACACGTACCACCAACCTAAACATTGTCGGAGACCAAGTATCCCCTCCATGGTAATGGTTTTCCCTTATGGCAGTGCCCTCTTTCAGCAGAATAATGTCCCTACCACACTAAAAATTGTTCAGGAATGGTTTGAGGAACAAGACAAAGAGTTTGAGGTGTTGACTTGTTTCTAAGTTCCTCAGATCTCAATCCGATCGATCATCTGTGGGGTGTGCTGGAAAAACAAGTCTGATCCATGGAGGTCGTACCTGACAACTTATAGGATCTGCTGCTAATGTCTTGGTGCCGGATACCACAGAAACCTTCTGAGATCTTGTGGAGTCCATGCCTCAACCGGTCAGAGCTGTTTTGGTGGCACGAGGGGGAACTGCACAATATTAGGCAGATGGTTGTAATGTTATGGCTGATGGGTGTATATAATAATAATATTAATAATACTATATACATAGGTAGCTCATGACGCAGCTCTTGGAGCAAAACACGCATCCAGAAGACATGTGGGAATTTTGGCAAACATGACGAAAAGGATGAGACTATCTATTATATTGTACTATCGTACTATTGCGCATTGGTCATACCCTCATTGGTAACTTTGGCTATCAGATATGGTGTCCGATACGCTGATTATATATACAGATCTATTATTTCTCTGCGTACCACTTCGATGTATGAATTGATATGATTATGATACATGGCTCTTGTGGTTAGTTACTGATGCGATTTAGAAAATTCTTGCACAAGATTTACTATTTTCAGATTTGTGACAATTGTGATATTATAATTTCTCAAAAAAATATTCTGTTACTCTTTTATACTTGCACTGTAGAAGAGCAGAATTTTTATGTTATTTTGTAGTCTTGTATACATACAGCATAGATATAATGTGTTAGTTAGTCTATATATAAGCATGCAGCTTCCAAAAATTTCTACTATAGGAAGACCTGGGTTGCACGGTGCCCCCAGTGGTATGACTGTTGTGTGACTTTTAAATCATACAATAGACTCTTCCCAGACTCTTTCCTTCACTGGGGGGAGGGGCAAAGGTTTAGTCTACAGTCTAAATACTCTGGCAGATTCAAAGTGGCTTGTTGTTGCCCTCCTAATCCCCAGCACCAATGAACACGTAGACACACAGGAGGTGCCTATTGGTGCCACTTTGGTGCACCTTACAACAGGTGTACTCCAGTAGAAAGGGGTGAAGACCAAGGCAGCCACAAAACTGTTCCCCCAATTGTTTCTATTGTATTGTAACTCAAGCAGACACAAAGTTGCATTCTTGGATTCTGATGGCATGACCCACCTCTGGCTGGTATTGAGCATCTGAAGTTGTAGTCTAGCCGTGTTATAATCTAGTATGCTGCATGGAATGGGTTAATATTGTGCAATGTATGAGAAACCTAGAGGTGCTTGGAAAAGACTTGTGATGATCCACAAGGGTCCCGCACTGGTCTCTACATCAAATCAAGCACTTGGTTTTCATCAGGGAGCCGCAAAGCAAAGATAAAAATGAATGCCCTTTCAGCTGCTGCCTGACACTACCACGTCCCCAAGTCCTCAGGAAGTCCTGGTGTCCTCATCCCATTGTTATGACTCCAGTACATCCTCCGCTTTCATGTTAGCTAACATTGTGGCACATGTGGAAACAACATCCCTGCGCAGGTTTTCACTACACATGAAAATGGGGATGAGACCCCAGCCAGTGGCCCCATAGCCATGGGCTTCCTACACTAAAATGTTTAAAAAAAACAAACGGAGCTCTGATGATATAAAAATATATTAAAGAGTAACTAAACTTTTCAGAAACTTTGGACATTTCATAGTGACAAGTCAGAAGTTTTGATCGGTGGGGATCCGAGCATTGAGACTCCCACTGATCACTAAAACAAAGCGTCAGAAACATTCGGGCGAGCGCTGTAATGTTTCATTTTTGATCGGCTTTCCTCGGAGTGGTGTACGGGCTCATTAGAAATTCCGTACAGCGCTCGCTTGGCTTTCCGAGGAAAGCCAATCAGGATTGAAGTGGCACAGCGCACACCCTAGCACTTTTGAAGCTTCCTTTCAGCAATTGGTGGGGGTCTCAGGGTTTGGACCCCAACCGATCAAAACTTCTGACACGTCACTATGACATGTCAAAAGTTTTTGAAAAGTTTAGTTACCCTTTAGGAAATTAATCAACGCAGAATTTAAAATCTATCTAGAAAATGAACAACTAAACGGTATTTAAGGTTGGGCATTTCATTTATAGAGGACCTGACTGCTCTTCTGACATGTCTGTTTAAGTAAACACTTCACCATGGTGTATTCCATATGAAATAATAATTCTGGAGCATCTTTTCCTAGAACTCTGCATTTTGCCAATCCTCTATTATTCCTCCTGGAAATATATGATAAGTTGACCATTCCCAGTGTCAAATGGGTTGTGTCCCTACAAAGTTTGACAGTATCCCATCAGTTCTGACATTACCAGATATGGCAAAGGCGCGCTCTTGAAAAGGAGAATCGTAACACCCAGTTGTCAATTTATTCATACATTTCCAGGAGGAACGACAGAGGAGCGGCACAATGGAGAATTTCAAAAAAGATGCTCCGGAAGAGTTTTTTCGTTGGGCATACAAGTATTTATTAAAACAGACATGTCAGGAGACCGGACAAATCCTCTTTAATGATGAACTCAGCTCTGCTTCATCCGCGTGTTGCAACTTGGACAATTTTTAGATAACTAATATTATTAAGCTCTGCTGTGCCAGCGACATGTTGGAACAACTTCTAATTATTGAGTAAAGTATTGAGTGGATAGACTTTGACAACGTATTAGATAATGACCCCCTACACCGTCCATCTTTGACAGCGCCATTTCCAGCCACATATAGAATGATTACAATCCTTTAACATACTACAATGTAACAACCAATGTCACTCTCCCCTCTTAATACCCAGTGATCAAGGATTTCTCACCACTGAGCAGCTCACAATAAGTTGCATATTTTAGCTTCATATATTTTCCACTATTTGTATAAAAAATTATACTCCTTTGAAAGACGTTAACATTTGGTATTCAGGATACTTGTCGTTGCCTTTGTTCATTAGAAACAATTTTCTGCTTCAGTGAGCCGAGTGTCTGTGTGTGATGAAAGTTTTGATATTCACTGAGAGAAGGACAGCTTTTTGTTTAGCAAATAGTGGTCCTGGCTGTACTTGGGCTTTATCAGCGGAGACAAACTGTTCCTCCTAGATCACAATTGGGCATTGTACAGATGCTGCAGTTACTAAATCAGAACCTTATTTCTTATAGGGATGTGTTTTATCTCAGGCAGTCGTACCTGAAGACATGGAGCACATAGAGTGTAGGCTCTGGGAATGGAATATGGGATGGATGGATAGATGGATGGATGGATAGATAGATAGATAGATAGATAGATAGATAGATAGATAGATAGATAGATAGATAGATAGATGGATGGATGGATGGATGGATGGATGGATGGATGGATGGATGGATGGATGGATGGATGGATGGATGGATGGATGGATGGATGGATAGATAGATAGATAGATAGATAGATAGATAGATAGATAGATAGATAGATAGATAGATAGATAGATAGATAGATAGATAGATAAACACAACAAAAGATTGAACAGTGGAATGTGTTGTTCAAACTTTTGTGTTGTTTGTGTGATCCATACATCCATGGGGTTGGTGACTGCCTCCATTTTTGATCTTGCACTCCTCCCTTTCTGCCCTGGGTGATTTTAATTAGTTTAATGCTGGTTCCTACCATCCCCAGATATATGCAGGTTTAGTCCCAGTTCTGGGTATATGTGCAGCGTAGGTCCCCACCTTACAGAGGTCGTCTTGTCATGGCAGGTGGGCTCACACAATTTGATCAAAATGTGCACTAAGAACCTCCCTATTGTAAGTAGATTTAGCCGTAATGCATATTTATTTATATTTAGTGGCTTAGGTGGCATTAGTGTTCGCAGTGTGCTGTCGCCATTTTCTTGATGGATAGATAGATAGATAGATTGATAGATAGATATGAGATAGATAGATAGATAGATAGATAGATAGATAGATAGATAGATAGATAGATAGATAGATAGATAGATAGATAAGAGATAGATAGATAGACAGACAGATAGATAGATAGATAGATAGATAGATAGATAGATAGATAGATAGATAGATAGATAGATAGATAGATAGATAGACAGACAGACAGACAGACAGACAGACAGACAGACAGACAGACAGACAGACAGACAGACAGACAGATAGATAGATAGATAGATAGATAGATAGATAGATAGATAGATAGATAGATATTTTTTCATTTCCTGTGCAGCTAATACCTAAACAAGCCTGTGAAGATAGCAGAGGTCGTCTCTTCTGCAGCAGATAGCAGTATCTCATACTTCAGTACATGGATAGACTTTTCTAGGAACGCTAGTCACCCAGTTAGGATGACAGGTGGTTATTAGGCAACCTGAACTAAACCATCCTGAGGAACACATAAGAATAAGTCACAAGAATAGAAATGTACACAGGCTCTTCATGTAGATATATTATTAATGAATTGGGTTGTACAGAATTAAAAAAAACATTCTGCTTTCTCCTAGAAACAGCGCCACACATGTCCATAGGTTGTGTCTGGTATTGCAGCTGAGTCCTATTCATTTTAATGAAACTGCAATACCGGATACAACCTATAGACATGTGTGGCACTGTTATTGTCATGTTTTTCCAATCCTGTACAACTTGTTTTTGTAATAGTTATGGAGACCTTTATAGCAGGGACCTAGCAGAGGTTTCTGCTGTACCCCGTCCCTGCGGCCCAGGTGCCTCACGTTCAGTATTGTAATAGTCTAGGATTCTGCAGCCGTCCTGCTGATCGCTCTTTGTAGTACATAATGAATGGAGTGAATTTTTATTGATAATAAAATAAATTGCAGAACATTAGATGTTAAAAGCTGGGGTCTTCAGAGCATTTTATATGATTTTTATTAGCCATGACATTTAGGAAAATAATGGCATTTTTTAATTGCTGCAATATATACATTTATTCAGACAATCATTCATTTCATTGACTGAAAGATTTAAAGTGCTGACTCCTACACCAGATATATAGTATTTAGACTAGAGCTGCAAGAAAGAGTGCAATAAAGAGGCAGTGTACCTATGACAACTCTGCAGTGGGCATATATGGCAGTGTTGTCATAGTAAAAGCCTGACAATGTTTTTGCATTGGGTCCCCCGGAGCTTTATATTATGCCTCTGGCTGTTGGGGGATGGTGGGCATGCTGCGTCTTCATTCATTGGTTGCATTCAGAGGTTTAACTAGAAGTTCCTGGGCCCCAATGCAAATCTATAACAGGGCCCCATACTATAGTGCATCATTTATAGTACTGGTCCCATCATATAAGAGAAAAGGGACCTTTTAAGCCCACCCAAGGTTTCTGAAAAGTCTGCACCCCCTGTAGTTAGACTAAATTGGTTGAGTACATGTTGTGCCAACACAGTTTATTTTTACAGGACTTGATAAAATGCTCCCCCAATGCTGCCACTCATGTCATCCTAATGGCACTCTCTGTTTTGGACAATTCCTTGTTATTTTAAGGGTTCACTGACTATTGGCTGATCAAGTCCTGCTACTTGGATCCCTAATGATCAAGCTGTAATGTAAAGGAAACCTGTGTTCAGTTCCCTGCAGCGCCACCACAGGGGAAATGAAACATTACACATTTACTGTTGAAATCAATGGGCGGTCCATGTAATGCAAAGACGTGCTGGGTCCTCCAGAGAGAGGGAGAAAGGCTCTTTGAGGCCGCTACCTTCTCTGTCCTGAATTGAGGACCTCTCCTTGATAAACTCAATGTTGCATTACAGGGTACTTAATGGTTCTGAAATTAGGACCCCCCCCCCCTCTATTGACTAAATATTGCCTAATAGGGTACTTAAAGGTCTGGAATTGAGGATCCCCCTCTTTTAACTCAATATTTTCTAATAGGGTACTTAAAGGTCCTGAATCGAGGACCCCCCTCTTTTAACTCAATATTGCCTAGTACGGTACTTAAAGGTCCAGAGTTGAGGACCCCTCTATTAACTCAATATTGCCTAATAGGGTAATGGACCTGAAAAGAGTACCCCTTCTATTAACTCATTATTGCCTAATAAGGTACTTTAAGGTCATGATATAAGGACCTCTCTATTAACTTAATATTGCCTAATGGGTACTTAAAGGTCCAGAATTGAGGACCCCCCTCTATTAACACAATATTGCCTAATGGGGTAATGGTCCCCACTATTAACTCAATATTGACTAATAGGGTACGTTAAGGTCCTGATATAAGGATCCCACTATTAACTCAATATTGCCTAATAGGGTACGTTAAGGTCCTGATATAAGGATCCCACTATTAATTCAATATTGCCTAATAGGGTACTTAAAGGTCCTGAATCGAGGATCCCCCTCTATTAACACAATATTGCCTAATGGGGTAATGGTCCCCACTATTAACTCAATATTGCCTAATAGGGTACGTTAAGGTCCTGATATAAGGATCCCACTATTAACTCAATATTGCCTAATAGGGTAATGGACCTGAAAAGAGTACCCCTTCTATTAACTCATTATTGCCTAATAAGGTACTTTAAGGTCCTGATATAAGGACCTCTCTATTAACTTAATATTGCCTAATAGGGTTCTTAAAGGTCCTGAAATAAGTACCCCCCCCCCCTCTGTTAACTTAATATTGCCTAATGGGTACTTAAAGGTCCAGAATTGAGGACCCCCCTCTATTAACACAATATTGCCTAATGGGGTAATGGTCCCCACTATTAACTCAATATTGACTAATAGG
This sequence comes from Rhinoderma darwinii, assembly GCF_050947455.1. NCBI lineage: Eukaryota > Metazoa > Chordata > Amphibia > Anura > Rhinodermatidae > Rhinoderma > Rhinoderma darwinii. The sequence continues at coordinate 75,011,110 of NC_134698.1, read as the reverse complement.
GTACGTTAAGGTCCTGATATAAGGATCCCACTATTAACTCAATATTGCCTAATAGGGTACTTAAAGGTCCTGAATCGAGGATCCCCCTCTATAAACTCATTATTGCCAAATAGGGTACTTAAAGGTCCTGAAATTAGGGCGACCCTTCTTTTAACTCAATATTGCCTAATAGAGTACTGATGGGTTTTCTGCACCAGATAGCCCCTTTAATGTTGTTACCATGAGCAATTAGCTTTACAGAATGTGTTTGTCCATCCCTCTCGACCCGTATACTATTAAAGTGGGCCGTGCAATTATTATATTATGTCTGGATATACTCTCTGTTTCTCTGCAGTCCCATAAATCTCATCCTTCATAAATTATCCCAATCAAATCTGGCAATCCCCTCTTGCTCTTTGTGCCATTTAAAAGGCCAAACGCACCTAATGACTGCGTCCAACCTCACCTAACGGGGTCGTTTTCCGCCTCCGTGGGATAAATCCTAATGTCTTTTCAATTAGTTTGCACTTTCACTTACTTCTGTTCTGAATAATTAGAAAAACAATTGACATTCCACGAGGAGATGGTATGAAGTAGTGATCCTCTGATAATTATCTTGCTGTAGTTCACTTTCCTCGGCTCCCACCAGGTCATCGGAGCACAAAGAGGACACGGTGAGAGCATTAATGAGCTCTCATTGTAGATGTTAAAAAGCTTGTATTGATCTGTTTGTCCACGGAGGAGATATTTAAGCCTTTCTGCTAAGGGCAGTAGAGACAGCGATTCGTATCACAAAGCCTTTTATCCAACCTTCCCTCTCTGACTTCAGTCCTTCTACATCTCAGCAGCGTGTCTGCTTCCGGAGGTCATTCTTTTAAACTTTTTTAAAACATAAAAACACGTAGAGTGTTGGGTTTACTGTAGGGAGTTGCGCTTCTCGTAAAACACTACAACTTCAGTTCCCACCAAGCTCGCAATTCCCATTCAAAGTAACTGAAAATGCACCTTGTTCTCCGATGCTGAGAGCGGGGACGTAATGGAGCTTTTTATAGCCGGGTGTAAATATTTAAGGTGTTGGAGTTGCAAAAATCAAAGGGGCCGTCAATGAAAGTCTAAGAAAATCTCGAGAAACTTTTGGTTTTTTTGGAATCTTGTACTTGACGGGTATAGTAGGCTTGAATTTCCAAGAGTGTCGTCTTTAGAACGTATAATAAGGACTTGCCTATTTGGCAGGAAAAAAAAAATATATATATATATTATATTATATTTTTTATAATTGTTTTTTTTATTTTTCATTTCTGCGGAGCTTATTTTTTATTTTTTTTCCCCAAGCCAACCACGGGTCTGATAAACCCAACTAATAGCATTGAGTAAAACTGGACTTAGGCCTCGTTCACGGATTCCGCTAGACCTTTCCGTTTTTGCTCTCAATTGCCCATTTAGCCCCCTAACTGTGGAAATTATAAAACAAAATAAATACAAGCTTAATTTTTTTAATTTTTTTTTTATTAAATAGTGTAAATAAAAAATGGAGGAAGAGCCTATCAGGTCGTTGTTTCATCTTCAAAGTTTGCTTAGAGTCATATATTTGATTTTTGAGGGCCACGTTGTTGTTTATTTGCTCTAATTTTTTCAATTTTGTATAATGTTTATATATTTGCTAAAACAAATATATACATTTCTACTAGACTATGTCTGTTATCATACATACTATAAAAAAAATACAAAAAATACTACTTTCATATAATAGTATAATATAATAATAATAATAGTATGAAAATATAGTATAATAATATTTATAATAATAAAATAATAATGATAATAATATAGTATATAGTATAATAATAATATTAACAACAATAATAATAATAATTATAAAAATTATAATAACAATAACAGTTTAGCTCAGTTATTTTATATTGTCCAAAACCTTCTCGGGATTAAAGGAAAAAAAAAAATTCCCAACATATTAAAACAAATACAATTCTTAAAATAGTTATCATTAGAATTCTTCAACGAATCCTCGCCACCGGTATTTGGGTCCCCGGCGGAATTTTTGCCCACACTACTGCATGTTGATATGTCAGCCATAGTGATGACACCTGTCATGGGCGGGCCAGCCAGTCATGGCCCACTGTAGTGATGTCACTATGTCAATACGCCGTGATTGGCTAGCCTGCTCATGTGATACGTCAGCATGGTGGATTGTAAACAGATGCAGCGGAAGACCTGAACCGTGGGCACAGGGGGAACGGTGAAAAATACTAAAGGTAAGTATATTGAGAATGACATTATTTCAACATCTTGAGTATTTATTTTACTTTTTTTTTATTTTTATTTTTTTCATGCCTAATAATATTTATTATTTGATGCATTTAAATTATAAACATTAACTTATTAGCTAATTATATTTTTTATTACTTATTTATATTTTTAAGGCAAAGATAATTTTTTTCTAACCGCTATGTGGCGCACTTTTTTTGCATCTTAGAACAATAGGAAAAGTTAGAGCAGCCGCGTAGACAAGATGCATATTCATTATACATGTCTGTGGTGTTTCCCTGGCGACAGACAACTTTAAAGAAACTTGAACCAGACCCTTGACCCTCAGGAAGGGCAAAGTGCGCTCAGCCTGTGCGAAGGCCCCTTTGTCGGCTTTAACAATAATCTGACTGATTTTGGACGTCTAGTCAAACCGTGACCCCCGTGTCTGAAAAGGGGAAATGTTTAGGACTTTGTTGCATAACGTTCACCATGAAAGGGACTGTAATTATTCTACATTCTGGGTGGACTCGGCCACAGTTGCAAATCAAAGCAACATCCTGCATTACAAATGGCTTTTTTATAATGAAAAAATACAGAAAAAATTAACAATGGCGCTAATTCGATTGCAATAATAATAATAATAATTTTATAATTTTATAATATTTATATGTACAATAATTTCCCCTAAAAAAAATTACTGATTATTATTATGTTTTAAGGGCCATTTCCCCATAAGGAAAACATTTAAAAAAAAATAATTAAAAATAAATAATACATCTCTTCTCTCATGATTTTAACCAGAGAAGTAGATTCTTGCGCCACAATCGGTATGACGCTGCCTAAACGGAGGTGCGGAGCCTCATTCTTCATCCTAGAACCCCTGAATTCTGGTTGGATTCCCAACAGACGTATCCAGGAGATGAGCCCAAGATCAGAAGGAAAGACAACAAGTACCAGGCGACGGGAGCAGAGGCAGATTGCAAAACAGAGTCTAGTACTAAGGACATGTACCTAAATTCTATCAATCTATCCATCCATCCATCTATCCATCTATCTATCTATCTATCTATCTATCTATCTATCTATCTATCTATCTATCTATCTATCTATCTATCTCATATCTATCTATCATCTATCTCATATCTATCTATCATCTATCTCATATCTATCTATCTATCTATCTATCTATCTATCTATCTATCTATCTATCTATCTATCTATCTATCTATCTATCTATCTATCTATCTATCTATCTATCTATCTATCTATCCATCCATCCATCCATCCATCTATCTATCTATCTATCTATCTATCTATCTATCTATCTATCTATCTATCTATCTATCTATCTATCTATCTATCTATCTATCTATCTATCTCATATCTATCTATCTATCTATCTATCTATCTATCTATCTATCTATCTATCTATCTATCTATCTATCTATCTATCTATCTATCATCTATCTATCAATCTATCTATCTATCTATCTATCTATCTATCTATCTATCTATCTCATATCTATCTATCTATCTATCTATCTATCTATCTATCTATCTATCTATCTATCTATCTATCTATCTATCTATCTATCTATCTATCTATCTATCTATCTATCTATCCATCCATCCATCCATTTATCTATCTATCTATCTATCTATCTATCTATCTATCTATCTATCTATCTATCTATCTATCTATCTATCTATCTATCTATCTCATATCTATCTATCTATCTATCTATCTATCTATCTATCTATCTATCTATCTATCTATCTATCTATCTATCTATCATCTATCTATCTATCTATCTATCTATCTATCTATCTATCTATCTATCTATCTATCTATCTATCTATCTATCTATCTATCTATCATCTATCTATCTATCTATCTATCTATCTATCTATCTATCTATCTATCTATCTATCTATCTATCTATCTATCTATCTATCTATTATCTCACCACTGCCACAACGTGTGCCCTGTTTATCTAATTCAGCATTTTCCACCATTTTAGTGAATGATCAGAATCAATTTTTAGATAACGAGCAAGCCAATTGATTTCACGCTAATTGTGAACGTTGAACGTTCCACATTATTAAATAAAGCTTTTTCCCAGCATGCCTCTGGTGATACTTTCCGACTGATCCAATTGCGCCCGGTGATACAAATCTTTCAATGATCAATAAATGATGTCCTCTACTAAGGAGAGGGCTATGGCTTTGTAGGCAATAGATGTATATTATAGACATATATAGTAAATATGAGCAGATAACTCAGGGGAAGTGTTATATATGAGGATATTTTAGTAAACCGCGGCGTGGTGGTCCCATGAGGATTTTAATGATAGTGACTTGTAGGAATAAATAATGATGCTGTGTACATGATACATGTGTATTATTAACTACATGTTCTCATTCTGTCATCAATTAATTTAATCACTGGTTTTACAACCTATGCTGTGATTCCATGAGAGCAATGCTGGGATTTTGTGCCACATAGTAACATTTTTTAGGTCGTTTTTATTTAAAAAGTTGTCCTTTTCAAAAATCAGCGGCGGCAAATATAAAGACGACCCCATAGCTTGGTTTTTACACTTACTCCTCCCCAAATTCAGTCACTTCTTATCCGGAACATTACAAGTTAGTCCCGCCAAAACATGTAATTTTTTGTTTTTTCCTTGAACCATTTCCATAGCACCAAGAAAGCACCTCCCTATTGCCTGTAGGTGTCAGTATTGCTATTACTGTTTATAGAACTTTTATTTTTTTAATTCTACCTTTAGCCCCACCTCACTCATCCTTGTAGTAACCACCAAAGACCCACTTTAACAGGACGGCCCACTTTATCAAAACATAAATGGAATAAAAAAATTAATTGGCCCCCAAAAAATCCAATTTAGCGAATCTATATTTCCTCGAGATCAGTTACCCTGTGTTGTGTGATGCTATCCAACACTATAATTGGCCTTCTCATTGGTAGTTTCAAAGTCGAAAGTTAGGGTTAATCTTTCATGCATGGATTATCATTTCACCCAAACTTATTTTTGAAAAAAGATTTTTAAAAGGGTTGTCGGAGATTAGGAAAAGTGTTTTTTCCCCCCAAAAAAACAATGCAACTGTTTTTGGTCTGTGTCTGGTATTACAGTATTTACTTAACTGAGGCTGAGCTGTAATACCAGACACAGCCTATGAACAGGAGTGGCGCTGTTTTTTGGGAAAAAAAAGTAGACAATGCTTTTTTTTATATCAGACAGCCTGTTTTAAGGGTAGTATAAAATGGGGCAAACATTTATGGAAAACATATTTGGTATTATACTATATCAGATTAACATTTCTGATAGTAAAACTCAAATCACAAGTTCCTGATTCCCAAATTGACCTTCGATTGCGTGTCATGAATTTTTTGGAAATTTAAAGCAATGCTTTCAAATTGTATATACAGGGGAGATTTACTAAGCAAAAATTTGCCACAATTCTGTCCCAAATTGTGCCAAAAACATGGTGTCCATTGTGCTTGCCAATTTATAATGTTTTTTAGACACTTTTTGTTTTTTGAAAAGTGTGTCGAAAAAGAGGTGTGGCCAAGATAAGACGCATAATGTGCCAGATTTATTTACGCCATGTGCCATTTTTGGCGCAAAATTGTGTAAGAAAGAGAAATAAGTCTAACGTATCTAGTGAGTTGCTCCAAATTTATCACCATTGAGAAAAAATTTGGCGCAGTTTCTGCCTGTGTGGTCTAGTTTTACCCTGTCTAAATTTAGGACAGTGTTAATAAATCCGCTCCAGTGTCTATTGGCTAGTGAACTGGGGAGAATCGGAAATTTGTGGATCACTTATTTCTAATCTCTATCTGTTCTATGTAAATCTGAGCAGAACAGTAAAAACACACACCTCATTTTCCCATAAACTCAGATCCAGATTTTCAAAAAATTAAGTCTTCCCCTGGGACCCCTCAAAGTCCATTAAAGGGAAAATCATGAAATATATGTGAAGGTAAATTAAAGACGGAATCAATTGACAAGTGGAAATTGTACTGAGACGTATTTGATTATAGTGATGGGATTAAAAGGAAGACGTCTCTTCATTTATCATTCATTCCAAAGTCACCTCTGTGTTTTCATTCGCGATACAGGAGCCGCGGCAAAATGAACATTTTTTTTTAATGATATAATAATATGATGTACAATCTTCCAATATAATGAATATTGAAAGAGGAAATTCAATTATTTTCAAAAAGTTATAACTGAGTTGTCCAGGATTTAAAAAAAACATGGCTGCCTTTTTCCAAAAACAGTGGCCTACCTGTCCATGGGTTGTGTCTGGTGTTGCAGCTCAGCTACACTTAAGTAAATGGGGATGAGCAGCAACACCATACACAACCTTTGGACAGGAGTGGTGCTGTTTTTGAAGGAAAGCAGGCAAGTTTTTCTCAGCCGGGACCACCTCTTTAAGTGGGTCACTCTCCAAATTTTTTAAACCCTCTAGGGCTAAAATTTGACAAAATGTCTAAATACAAGACAAATTCTGGAAATTACTGGAACATATATTCATAAAAATATAGTTGGGTCGATAACAACAAAAATTCTGATAATTCGTCACTCTTAAAGGGTTATTCCCAACTTCCTTGTTAATTTTTTTTGGGGCAATTCACTTATATATAAAAATATTAGTATTTTGCACCCCTTGTAATCATTCACATCCCAATACTTCTCATGGTTCCTTCTGTTTTCCCCGCTTCTCGTACCCAGGCATTTCCTAAACTGTGGGCGTATCGCTCACCACCTCCCTCCTCGCCACCATCTCTGTGCGGACTACGGATGCTGGTACCATAAACTTCTGATAGCAGTATCGGGCTCACAAAGAATGCTGTGCAATAAGGGTACAGGGTTGCTGTGCTAGCCCTGGAGCCATCTCTTACAAATAATATGACCAGCAGGGGATGAAGAAGGGTCGGCAGATTGCAGCCCCAGCGCGCATGCGCAACAGGAGATTGTAAGCTGCGGCGGTGGTCGTTTCCATAGGAATGACTACCGCAACAAAGAAGACGGAGTAGGGTGGAAAGGGAGCCATAGCTGCAAAACGCTGCACTACAGAAAGAAGAAGGTATTTAGAGATATTAATAAATTTACACTCCAGGACACTTGGACATGAAAGTACACTACCGTTCAAAAGTTTAGGGACACTTAGAAATTTCCTTATTTTTGAAAGAAAAGCACAGTTTTTTTTCAATGAAGATAACGTTAAATTAATCAGAAATACACTCTATACATTGTTAATGTGCTAAATGACTATTCTAGCTGCAAACGTCTGGTTTTTAATGCAATATCTACATAGGTGTATAGAGGCCCATTTCCAGCAACCATCACTCCAGTGTTCTAATGGTACATTGTGTTTGCTAACTGTGTTAGAAGGCTAATGGATGATTAGAAAACACTTGAAAACCCTTGTGCAATTATGTTAGCACCGCTGTAAACAGTTTTGCTGTTTAGAGGAGCTATAAAACTGACCTTCCTTTGAGCTAGTTGAGAATCTGGAGCATTACATTTGTGGGTTCGATTAAACTCTCAAAATGGCTAGAAAAAGAGAGCTTTCATGTGAAACTCGACAGTCTATTCTTGTTCTTAGAAATGAAGGCTATTCCATGCGAGAAATTGCCAAAGGAACTGAAGATTTCCTACAACGGTGTGTACCACTTCCTTCAGAGGACAGCACACACAGACCCTATCCAGAGTAGAAAGAGAAGTGGGAGGCCCCGCTGCACAACTGAGCAACAAGACAAGTACATTAGAGTCTCTAGTTTGAGAAACAGACGCCTCACAGGTCCTCAACTGGCAGCTTCATTAAATAGTACCCGCAAAACACCAGTGTCAACGTCTACAGTGAAGAGGCGACTCCGGGATGCTGGTCTTCAGGGCAGAGTGGCAAAGAAAAAGCCATATCTGAGACTGGCTAATAAAAGGAAAAGATTAATATGGGCAAAAGCACACAGACATTGGACAGAGGAAGATTGGAAAAAAGCGTTATGGACAGACGAATCGAAGTTTGAGGTGTTTGGATCACACAGAAGAACATTTGTGAGACGCAGAACAACTGAAAAGATGCTGGAAGAGTGCCTGACGCCATCTGTCAAGCATGGTGGAGGTAATGTGATGGTCCGGGGTTGCTTTGGTGCTGGTAAAGTGGAAGATTTGTACAAGGTAAAAGGGATTTTGAATAAGGAAGGCTATCACTCCATTTTGCCACGCCATGCCATACCGTGTGGACAGCGCTTGATTGGAGCCAATTTCATCCTACAACAGGACAATGACCCAAAGCACCTCCAAATGATGCAAGAACTATTTAGGCAAGAAGCAGGCAGCTGGTATTCTATCTGTAATGGAGTGGCCAGCGCAGTCACCAGATCTCAACCCCATAGAGCTGTTGTGGGAGCAGCTTGACCGTATGGTACGCAAGAAGTGCCCATCAAGCCAATCCAACTTGTGGGAGGGCCTTCTGGAAGCATGGGGTGAAATTTCTCCCGATGACCTCAGCAAATTAACAGCTAGAATGCCAAAGGTCTGCAATGCTGGAATTGCTGCAAATGGAGCATTCCAAGACGAAAGCAAAGTCTGAAGGAGAAAATTATTATTTCAAATAAAAATCATTATTTCTAACCTTGTCAATGTCTTGACTATATTTTCTAGTCATTTTGCAACTCATTTGATAAATATAAGTGTGAGTTTTCATGGAAAACACAAAATTGTCTGGGTGACCCCAAACTTTTGAACGGTAGTGTATATGTTGGGAATAACCCTTTAAGTATAGAAATACTGGACCACTGTAAGTCGCCCTCTGGCATTAGTTTGTCACAAGGGTAAGTTGTATCTGAAGCAAAAGGTCTAAAGACGGAAGGAAGGAAGGAAGGACCTGGTAAGAATTGTAATGAGAAACATGCAGGACTTGTATACTATGTATTAAAGGAACGCTCCGGGCATAGTAAATAACACAGTGTTAGGGCCTAAGGGGGTGGTGCATGGCACAAGGATTCCGAAAATATCAATGAGAAAATTCCTGTGTCATGGACCGGCCCCACAGGCCCCAACACTGTGTTATTTACTATGCCCGGAGTGTTCCTTTAATACAAAGTATAGAAGCCTTGCATAACACAATCAATGTTGTCCGGAGTGTTTCTTTAAATTTAAGTCATAGCTAGACTTTCCTTCACCCAGTTTGGTGCCTTAATGCCTTCGGCCCTAGTTCTACCCACCCCTTTGCCCAGTTTTCACTGCGTAGTGCCACGCAGGCCATCTAGAAAAGATGGGGTCCACTCTGAAGGTCTTCAGGACCAGATTTGGCCCGTTTTTTTTATTTGTATTGGTTCCTCTGCTTGCCGTATACTATAACCCACTTTTCGTAAGGTTTTTATTCGATTATCGGATGTATCTGACTGTGGCAATTTCTATGTTGCAGTTTTCGCCTTATTTTAGGGTTCCCATAGAGAGCAGGTGTTTCCTCTATGTCTTTAGCTTCAATGGTCTCAGCAGTGTTTACCAGCTGGGAGGAAATCAACCAGCATTACATACAGTCAGGGCCGGTTTTATAGAAAATGGGCAACAAGAAAAGTATTTTTCAAAAAGTTTTATCGGAATTTCAAAATCCTTGGTGGACTTGTGTAGTCAATTGCTTCATTATAAATTTACTGGTGGTCTAAGGCAGTGAAGGGTTCATTTTACTTTCCCTGGTGGTCTAGGGCAGTGAAGGGGTCAATGGAAAATTCAGGTTGCTCCTAGGGGGCACATTTTTGTCAACCCCTAAAATGGGCCCTGCACACAGTACTGAATTACAGCCATGAATACATCAAAATAAAATAGATTGATCACCGTAACTTTATATTTACTAATAATTGTTAATTTTAGGGGTAAATGTATTCATGAGTAGTAAAAGATGGCCATGAAGGGGCCACAATTCCCATTAGAGGGACAAATATTCCTAATGATGATGCGATAGGATGTGTAATTAGCAGTTTTATAATTGGTTTTATAATGGAAGGGCTCAAATCTTGACTCTTCAGAAACAATTCCTATGTCCTGGGATCCAGCTGAAGACAGAGGAGATGTTGAGTCAAGTGTCCCATTGCCATCTGCATTGTCCACTTTCCATGGTGAAACCTTTGATGGATCCAGACAGATCTTTATATTCAGTGAACCACATGGTAAATGTGTGGGAAATGGCAATGTCGCCTTAAGAAAAGGATTAGGGCTTCATTTGTGTCATTACCTTACTTTTGTAGGTCTCATCTATGAATATGCAAAGGCCACTTTGGGTCTTTCTCAAACGTTGAGCAGACTTGGGTTAGATTGACGAGGCGTCCCCCTAATTATTCTTTATTTAAGTCATCATCTTAATTACTCACCTCGGCCACATAATAAGGGTCTTCAAAGATTAAGGCAGAAGTAGACCTGAAATAATTGTTTCTAGGGCAGAAGCCAAAATAATAGACCCTCCCTCTCCCGCATACATCAAGCAGCCCAACGTGGCCGCACCATCAATTAGTAAGGATCATGGAGCTGATATCCTGCTCTTAGTTCAGGCCACTGGTTTAGACTTTTACACCGTGAGAAAATTTTGCAAACATCTCTAAGGTGCAGATGTCCGCCAGGCCCAGGTGACCGCAGGTCTCAGTGTCCCACATGTGGGACAATAGATCAAATGCTAATTGGAAGGACTGAGAGATGAGAGGAGCCCCACAGTTATTTTCTATGTGCACTGATAATAGCAGAAGTCTGAAGAGCTTTTCTACTTTTGTTTTTCTTTATGTGATAGGTAAGAAGAAAACTGAGATCCACAGACAAAAAGGAACACATTCACCTCTACTGCCTGAGAAACACCTTACAACAGCACACTTCTATCTATCTATCTATCTATCTATCTATCTATCTATCTATCTATCTATCTATCTATCTATCTATCTATCTATCTATCTATCTATCTATCTATCTATCTATCCATCCATCCATCCATCCATCCATCCATCCATCCATCCATCCATCCATCTATCTATCCATCCATCCATCCATCCATCCATCCATCCATCCATCCATCCATCTATCTCATGTCTGTCTGTCTGTCTGTCTGTCTGTCTGTCTGTCTGTCTGTCTGTCTGTCTGTCTATCTATCTATCTATCTATCCAGGGGTGGACACAAACAGCAGGAACAATATATGGCCACCTGATTTCCAATAGCTCAGTATATAGCACCCCCTTATGTTTCTCTCAAATAATCCACAAACAAATGTGAGCCATTGTCACGCCATCTGACAGACACTAGGAAGCGGATTTTAAGGTGGCAGGGGGTCAACAGACACAGACAACAGGGGGCCCCTGTGCAAGAACAATATGTGGACCCCTAATTCTCCAGAAGCTCAGCATAGAGTTCCTCGCTCTCGTCCCTCTAACAAATCCTTCACAGTAAAGTTAATTTATCTTGTACTAGTGAACTATGAAATGCCTTATCGCAGTCCCATACATGGCATCTAATAGATAAGAGTTAGCGCTAATAATTTCATTTTAAAGTGGCGGTGTCCTCCTTATTTACAGGGTCCTACAATTTCAGCGCCCCTCATGATGTTCACTCAAGTCTTGGGCTACACAAATATATCCGTGACTCGCAGCCCCAATGGCAACATCACGACTGCAGCGTTGACATCAGACAATGAACCTATAAAGAAGATACTTGGAAGTCGTACTAATGTAATGGGCTGTGACAGAATGCTTTACTAATAGGATGTGATATTGTATCTAGCCCTACTTACAGCATAACCCTACAAGACTGACATCGACACATAGATAGGTCTAGAGAAAGGATACTTTACTTGTTACAGCCTTCCTCCTATTATTCATACACTTTATTATTTACACAAAGAATTGCTTGCGCTTTCCAATGTCATTCTGTAATGTGTGCAATAGGAGGATAATTGAAAATAATTTCTTTGCATCTAATCATCAAGGGCGCACTGATAATTGCCTTTAATAATTAACAAGCTATTTTCTTTAAGGAAACATTAAAAAAGTAAAAACAATATCTGAGCTGAGAAAGTAAAGATGACAACGTGGGATGTGAAAGAATTTGTTACAATGATTATTGATTGTTAAAGATATGGAGGTTTCATCTAAAATTATAATAATACATAATAAATACAATAATAAGTAACAAAATAATAATAATATTGTTCATATGGAAAACCTTATACAACAATGCCTTAAAAATGGACGACTTGGCTAAAGAAATAAATGATTGCATATTTAAAGAAAGTTATGCCTCATGCACACGACCGTGTGCGCCGTCCGAGTCCCGTCAGTGATCCCAGGAAAGATAGGACATTTTTTATGGACCCGATTCACCCGCTAAAGTGAATGGGTCAGTGAAAACTATCGGGTGCCACTCGGATGCCGTCAAAAACGGACCAATTGGCACAACGGTCGGGTTCATGAGTCATTAGGGTTAATTTACAGAATTGTTGCGAATTATCTGGGCCCTGCAAAAGCTGCAACAATCAATGCCGTACAATGCATAGGGTTTTAAAAATATCATCCAAATGTAACAAAAGAACTCTGTGCGAAAATCCGGTCATGCTGCAGATTTTCAAGCGCAATACAAAGGGTGAAATCCACGGCAAAATCTGCATCAGTTTTGCTCTGCACTCCTCAGAGATACAAGCAGAACGTTGTACGGACTCAGATGATATATGAGGAGAGGCGAGAAAAGTCGATCATGGCTGAAGGGACTCAGCACCTTCACAATTCTGCAGGCTTCAGAGCTGAAATCTCTCCGTCTTCCTTCCTGTCTCGATGTCTTCACAAAGCTTGCATTGGTGATTTGCAATCTGGAAAGTGCCCTGTTAACACCAGACACTGTGTAGAAATATGATGTAGGAAAAAAATAACTGCCCCCCCCCCCCCCTGCATTATAAAAGCTCAGCTAAGAAGTAAGGGGGGTCTCTGTCAACAAGCTTGTGGACCGTTTGCAATGATGATAAGCAAAATTGTGAATGCAACTCTGGAGCATAATACAGACTGTAAACCAGGAGCAGTACAAGATAAGTATTGTAATGTATATTTAGTGTATGTAAACAGTGACTCCACCAGCAGAATAGTGAGTGCAGCTCTGGAGCATAATACAAACTGTAAACCAGGAGCAGTACAAGTTAAGTATTGTAATGTATATTTAGTGTATGTAAACAGTGACTCCACCAGCAGAATAGTGAGTGCAGCTCTGGAGCATAATACAAACTGTTAACCAGGAGCAGTACAAGTTAAGTATTGTAATGTATATTTAATGTATGTAAACAGTGACTCCACCAGCAGAATAGTGAGTGCAGCTCTGGAGCATAATACAGGATGTGACTCAGGATCAGTACAAGAAAAGTAATAGAATGTATGTACACAGGATTAATACAGGATCAGTAATATCATGTATGTACACAATGACTCCACAAGAAGAATAGTGAGTGCAGCTCTGGAGCATAATACAGCGTGTAGCTCAGAATAAGTAATGTATGAACACAGTGACACCACCAGCAAAATAGCGAGTGTAGTTCTGGAGTATAATACAGGATGTAACTGAGATCAGTACAGGATAAGTAATGCATGTACACAGTGACTCCACCAGCAGAATAGTGAGTGCAGCTCTGGAGTATAATACAGGATGTAACTCAGGATCAGTACAGGATAAGTAATGCATGTACACAGTGACTCCACCAGTAGAATAGTGAGTGCAGCTCTGGAGTATATAACAGGATGTAACTCAGGATCAGTATAAGATAAGTAATGTAATGTAATGTATGTACACAGTAACTCCACCAGCAGAATAGTGAGTGCAGCTCTGGAGTATAATACAAGATGTAACTCAGGATCAGTACAGGATAAGTAATGTAATGTATGTACACAGTGACTCCACCAGCAGAATAGTGAGTGCAGCTCTGGAGCATAATACAAACTGTTAACCAGGAGCAGTACAAGTTAAGTATTGTAATGTATATTTAATGTATGTAAACAGTGACTCCACCAGCAGAATAGTGACTGCAGCTCTGGAGCATAATACAGGATGTGACTCAGGATCAGTACAAGAAAAGTAATAGAATGTATGTACACAGGATTAATACAGGATCAGTAATATCATGTATGTACACAATGACTCCACAAGAAGAATAGTGAGTGCAGCTCTGGAGCATAATACAGCGTGTAGCTCAGAATAAGTAATGTATGAACACAGTGACACCACCAGCAAAATAGCGAGTGTAGTTCTGGAGTATAATACAGGATGTAACTGAGATCAGTACAGGATAAGTAATGCATGTACACAGTGACTCCACCAGCAGAATAGTGAGTGCAGCTCTGGAGTATAATACAGGATGTAACTCAGGATCAGTACAGGATAAGTAATGCATGTACACAGTGACTCCACCAGTAGAATAGTGAGTGCAGCTCTGGAGTATATAACAGGATGTAACTCAGGATCAGTATAAGATAAGTAATGTAATGTAATGTATGTACACAGTAACTCCACCAGCAGAATAGTGAGTGCAGCTCTGGAGTATAATACAAGATGTAACTCAGGATCAGTACAGGATAAGTAATGTAATGTATGTACACAGTGACTCCACCAGCAGAATAGTGAGTGCAGCTTTGGAGTATAATGCAGGATGTAACTCAGGATCAGTACAGGATAAGTAATGTAATGTATGTACACAGTGACTCCACCAGCAGAATAGTGAGTGCAGCTCTGGAGTATAATACAAGATGTAACTCAGGATCAGTACAGGATAAGTAATGTAATGTATGTACACAGTGACTACACCAGCAGAATAGTGAGTGCAGCTCTGGAGTATAATACAGGATGTAACTCAGGATCAGTATAGGATAAGTAATGTAATGTATGTACACAGTGACTCCACCAGCAGAATAGTGAGTGCAGCTTTGGAGTATAATGCTGGATGTAACTCAGGATCAGTATAAGAGAAGTCATGTAATGTATGTACACAGTGACTCCACCAGCAGAATAGTGAGTGCAGCTCTGGAGTATAATACAGGCTGTAACTCAGGATCAGTACAGGATAAGTAATGTAATGTATGTACACAGTGACTACACCAGCAGACTAGTGAGTGCAGCTCTGGAGTATAATACAGGATGTAACTCAGGATCAGTATAGGATAAGTAATGTAATGTATGTACACAGTGACTCCACCAGCAGAATAGTGAGTGCAGCTCTGGAGTATAATGCTGGATGTAACTCAGGATCAGTATAAGAGAAATAATGTAATGTATGTACACAGTTTCTCCACCAGCAGAATAGTGAGTGCAGCTCTGGAGTATAATACAGGATGTAACTGAGATCAGTACAGGATAAGTAATGCATGTACACAGTGACTCCACCAGCAGAATAGTGAGTGCAGCTCTGGAGTATAATACAGGATGTAACTCAGGATCAGTACAGGATAAGTAATGCATGTACACAGTGACTCCACCAGTAGAATAGTGAGTGCAGCTCTGGAGTATATAACAGGATGTAACTCAGGATCAGTATAAGATAAGTAATGTAATGTAATGTATGTACACAGTAACTCCACCAGCAGAATAGTGAGTGCAGCTCTGGAGTATAATACAAGATGTAACTCAGGATCAGTACAGGATAAGTAATGTAATGTATGTACACAGTGACTCCACCAGCAGAATAGTGAGTGCAGCTCTGGAGCATAATACAAACTGTTAACCAGGAGCAGTACAAGTTAAGTATTGTAATGTATATTTAATGTATGTAAACAGTGACTCCACCAGCAGAATAGTGACTGCAGCTCTGGAGCATAATACAGGATGTGACTCAGGATCAGTACAAGAAAAGTAATAGAATGTATGTACACAGGATTAATACAGGATCAGTAATATCATGTATGTACACAATGACTCCACAAGAAGAATAGTGAGTGCAGCTCTGGAGCATAATACAGCGTGTAGCTCAGAATAAGTAATGTATGAACACAGTGACACCACCAGCAAAATAGCGAGTGTAGTTCTGGAGTATAATACAGGATGTAACTGAGATCAGTACAGGATAAGTAATGCATGTACACAGTGACTCCACCAGCAGAATAGTGAGTGCAGCTCTGGAGTATAATACAGGATGTAACGCAGGACCAGTGCAGGATAAGTAATGTATATGCACAGTGACTCCTCCAGCAGAATAGTGAGTGCAGCTCTGGAGTATAATACAGGCTGTAACTCAGGATCAGTACAGGATAAGTAATGTAATGTATGTACACAGTGACTACACCAGCAGACTAGTGAGTGCAGCTCTGGAGTATAATACAGGATGTAACTCAGGATCAGTATAGGATAAGTAATGTAATGTATGTACACAGTGACTCCACCAGCAGAATAGTGAGTGCAGCTTTGGAGTATAATGCTGGATGTAACTCAGGATCAGTATAAGAGAAGTCATGTAATGTATGTACACAGTGACTCCACCAGCAGAATAGTGAGTGCAGCTCTGGAGTATAATACAGGATGTAACGCAGGACCAGTGCAGGATAAGTAATGTATATGCACAGTGACTCCTCCAGCAGAATAGTGAGTGCAGCTCTGGAGTATAATACAGGCTGTAACTCAGGATCAGTACAGGATAAGTAATGTAATGTATGTACACAGTGACTACACCAGCAGACTAGTGAGTGCAGCTCTGGAGTATAATACAGGATGTAACTCAGGATCAGTATAGGATAAGTAATGTAATGTATGTACACAGTGACTCCACCAGCAGAATAGTGAGTGCAGCTCTGGAGTATAATGCTGGATGTAACTCAGGATCAGTATAAGAGAAATAATGTAATGTATGTACACAGTTTCTCCACCAGCAGAATAGTGAGTGCAGCTCTGGAGTATAATACAGGATGTAACTCAGGATCAGTATAAGAGAAGTAATGTAATGTATGTACACAGTGACTCATTTTTTTATCGTTTTATAGATTATAGTTATACTCAAAGGTGGACATACCCTTTCAGAAAGGTTTAAGCAGTTATTTTAACAATGGGGGTGACAAATTAAAGGAAAGAAGTCATGTGACCCAAATTCTGAACATTCTGAAATTCTACACAGGGAGTTATTGACAGTCAGTATATGTGTCTTACACCTGGACCATAACACGTATTCACAAGGAGCTCCACAAACAGCTGAATCATCACATTTCTATGTATCTGAGGAAAATGATCATAATTACTCTATATCCATTACCATGCAAATGTTCTCACCTGCTTCTGACTGCCTAGATGAAAGCAGGGACAGCAAATTCTGCAAATGGGTCGCAATCTTCATTTTAATGTATAGAAAGATTTGTGGAGACAATTCTGCAGGAAATTGACAAAATTATATATATATATATATATATATATATATATATATATATATATATATATATATATATTTACAGGAACAGAAATGGAGGTGTGAATCTTTACTTTTTGAAGTTACATTATATAGATGGTGTTGGATGTGTTTGAGGGGAAGACGCAGACGTAGTGGATTCCAATGATCTCTCTAATAGCTTAATAATTACTCTCCATTTAGGAAAATATGTAACAGATTTACCAAAACTGGTGCAAAGGAAAAATTGAGCAGTTGCTGATAGCAACCAATCAGATTGCTTCTTTTATTTTATTTTTAAAAAAGCCTTTGAAAAATAAGACCCAGAATCTGATTGGTTCCTATAAACAACCGCTCCACATTTCCCCTGCACCAGTTTTGATCAATCTCCCCCAATGTGTACGTTAAAGTCCTGACAGTCCTGGCATTTAGGCTCGGGACTACTATACATCGACATAAAGGAACCCAGAAAAATCATGGAAGAATCCCCAGAAAGAAAAGAGTATTATGTTGTATTAATTGTATTGATTTCTACTAATTAAATAATTCATTACTTTTATAAGTATATTAATAAAATCAGTGGTAAAAAGTGGTGCCGGATTATCAGATATTCTAATAGAAGAAAGTCCACATTTAAATGTTAATACAAAATCTGCTTCTATCATTTTGTGTTTTAATTAAAGGAATTACCTTATTGGTTCTCTATTCTCAGTCTTCTGTATCTGAGCTGGTGACATTTCACATTATATTGTAGTTCTGTGCTAGAATCAAGTGCTAGATTAGCAGACTTTCCGGAATATGGAATGATGGATTAGACAGGCGGACGAACACACAGAGATAGACAGAGAGAAACATAAGGGGGTGCTGATATATGCAGAGCTATTGAATATCAGGTGCCCATATAATGTGCCTGCTGTTTGTGTCCACCGATAGATGGATGGATGGATGGATGGATGGATGGATGGATGGATGGATAGATAGATAGATAGATAGATATGAGATAGATAGATAGATAGATAGATATGAGATGATAGATAGATAGATAGATAGATATGAGATAGATAGATAGATAGATAGATAGATAGATAGATAGATAGATAGTGTAATGGCAGGGGGTAGGGAGACGGACAAGTGAGCCCTAATCTACCCGCCACTCTGACCCTGCCTACTTGCAACGACCCGCCCTAGGCGACGGGGTACAACTGGGCGGCGGTCCCTGCGCTCAGTAAGTGCACGACAAACACGACAAACATACAAAGGAACACAAGCAAGGAAAAGGGGCCGTTGCCCACGGCAACACCGTGAGCAACCAGAGTGGTGAACGAGCCGAGTCAAGCCAGGAGTGTGCGAGGTACAAAACGAAAAGCAGAAGAGTAGTCGGTAAGCCAGGGTCTGTATGGAGCAGGATCAAAAATAGCAGGAGCTGTAGCTGGGCCAGGAAACCACAAGGAGGGAAACACAAGCAATAACAAGCACCGAGGGACAGGAAGTGCAGGCTTAAATAGACCGAGGGCGGGAGCTAGCTGAGTCTGGCCAGGTTACGATAGACTCTCCCACTCCTAAGCCTGCCAGCCTGAATGGTGGAAGCAGGAGTCAGTCTCAGGGATGTATTCTCAGGTGCTGACTGATTAGTTCTGGGAGTTAACCCCGAAGCTGTGCCTGGCAGATCCTTTACAGTACCCCCCCTTTTATGAGGGGCCACCGGACCCTTTCTAAGTGGACCTGGCTTACTGGGGAAACGCAGGTGGAACCTCCTGACCAATACCCTGCGTGAACATCCCGGGCGGGTACCCAAGTCCTCTCCTCGGGCCCGTATCCTCTCCAATGGACCAGGTACTGGAGGGAGCCTTGGACCATCTTGCTGTCCACAATCCTGGCCACCTCGAATTCCACCCCCTCCGGGGTGAGGATGGGAACAGGAGGTCTCCTCGAGGGAGCCAAGGACGGGGAGCAGCGTTTGAGGAGGGAGGCATGAAACACGTCGTGTATCCGAAAAGACGGGGGTAGCTCCAGCCGGAAGGAGACAGGATTGAGGACCTCAATGACGTTATATGGCCCAATAAACCGGGGAGCAAACTTCTTGGACGGAACCTTGAGACGCAAGTTCCTAGACGACAACCACACCAGATCCCCGACCATAAACAGGGGGTTAGCAGAACGTTTTTTATCAGCCTGAGTTTTTTGTACGCTCTGGGACACCTCTAGGTTTTTCTGAACCTTGGCCCAGACTGTGCACAGTTCCCGATGAACGACCTCTACCTCGGGATTGTTGGAACTACCAGGTGAAACGGAGGAGAACCGTGGATTAAACCCAAAATTACAAAAAAAAGGAGAGACCCCTGACGAGTTACTGACCCGGTTATTAAGGGAAAATTCGGCGAGGGGAATGAAAGAGACCCAATCAAATTGACAGTCAGAGACAAAACACCTTAAGTATTGTTCTAGAGATTGATTAGTCCTCTCCGTTTGGCCATTGGTTTCAGGATGGAAGGCAGAGGAGAAGGACAGATCAATCCCCAACTTCATACAGAAGGCTCTCCAAAACAATGAAACAAATTGTACCCCTCTCTCCGAAACAATATTGACAGGGACCCCATGGAGACGCAGGATGTGTTTGACAAACAAGGTAGCCAACGTTTTGGCGTTGGGTAGTTTCTTGAGGGGCACAAAGTGGCACATCTTACTGAAGCGGTCCACCACCACCCACACCACCGACTTGCCTTGGGATGGAGGCAAATCGGTGATAAAATCCATGGAGATATGTGTCCAAGGTCTCTGGGGAATGGGCAACGAACGCAGTAAGCCCGCTGGTCGGGACCTGGGAGTCTTGGACCTAGCACAAACCTCACAAGCGGCGACGTAGGCCTTAACGACTTTAGGCAACCCAGGCCACCAATAATTTCTGGTAATGAGGTGTTTGGTACCCAGGGTGCCTGGATGGCCAGATAGTGCGGAGTCATGATTTTCCCTAAGTACCCTTAGCCGGAATTGCAGGGGAACAAACAGCTTGTTCTCAGGAAGGTTCCCGGGAGCTGCACCTTGATCAGCAGCAATATCAGAGACTAAATCAGAATCGATCGAGGAAATGATTATACCTGGAGGCAAAATACAAGCAGGATCTTCCTCCGAAGGAGGGCTGGCCATGAAGCTACGCGACAGTGCATCAGCCTTAATATTTTTAGACCCAGCCCTATAGGTAACCAAAAAATTGAATCTGGTAAAAAATAACGCCCATCGAGCTTGTCTCGGGTTTAGCCTCCGGGCAGATTCTAGGAAAACCAGATTCTTGTGGTCGGTAAGGACCGTTACCTGGTGCCTAGCCCCCTCCAGGAAGTGGCGCCACTCTTCAAATGCCCATTTAATGGCTAAGAGTTTGCGGTTGCCAATATCATAGTTACTTTCAGTTGGCGAAAACTTCCTGGAGAAGTAGGCACAGGGGCGGAGATGGGTGAGGGACCTGGTACCCTGGGACAAGACAGCCCCCACTCCCACCTCAGATGCGTCAACTTCCACGATAAATGGCTCCATTTGGTTGGGCTGAACCAGCACCGGGGCCGAGACAAAGCACTTCTTAAGGACCTCAAAAGCCTGGACAGCCTCAGGAGGCCAGTGGAGGAGATCAGCACCTTTGCGAGTGAGGTCCGTAAGGGGCTTAGCGATGACCGAGAAGTTAGCAATAAATCTCCTGTAATAATTAGCGAACCCCAAAAAACACTGTAACGCCTTCAGGGAGGCAGGTTGGACCCATTCCGCCACAGCCTGAACCTTGGCGGGGTCCATGCGAAATTCATGAGGAGTGAGGATTTGACCCAAAAATGGAATCTCCTGTACCCCAAACACACATTTTTCGGTTTTGGCAAACAGTTTATTTTCCCGAAGGACCTGGAGCACCTTCCTGACATGCTCAATGTGGGAGGACCAGTCCTTGGAAAACACCAGTATGTCATCAAGGTACACTACCAGAAAAATCCCCAGGTAATTTCTCAAAATCTCATTTATGAAATTCTGGAAGACCGCAGGGGCATTACACAACCCAAAGGGCATGACGAGGTATTCGAAATGGCCTTCGGGCGTGTTAAACGCAGTCTTCCACTCATCCCCCTCTTTGATGCGAATAAGGTTATACGCCCCCCGTAGATCCAATTTAGAAAACCATTGGGCCCCCTGAACCTGATTAAAGAGATCAGGAATCAAAGGAAGGGGATACTGGTTCCTTACCGTGACCTTATTCAGTAGTCAATGCATGGCCTAAGACCACCATCCTTCTTCCCCACGAAGAAGAAGCCAGCACCTACCGGAGAAGAAGAGGGACGAATGTAACCCTTGGCCAGGGATTCCTGGATATACACTCTCATAGCTTCACGTTCGGGACAAGAAAGATTAAATATCCTACCCTTAGGAAGCTTAGCTCCTGGTACCAATTCGATAGCGCAATCGTATTCTCTATGAGGAGGTAACACTTCGGAGGCCTCCCTAGAGAAAACATCAGCGAAGTCCTGAACAAACTCTGGTAGCGTATTCGCCTCCTTAGGGGGAGAAATAGAATTAACAGAAAAACATGACGTACAACATTCATTACCCCATTTGGTTAGCTCCCCAGTATTCCAGTCAAATGTAGGATTATGCAACTGCAACCAGGGAAGACCTAGAACCAAATCGTACGATAATCCCTGCATCAACGGTACAGAGCATTGCTCCAAATGCATGGAGCCAACAAGGAGTTCAAAAACAGGGGTATGCTGTGTAAAATAACCATTAGCAAGAGGAGTGGAGTCGATACCCACTACCGGGACAGGTTTAGGCAAATCAATCAGAGGCATAGCAAGGGACATAGCAAATTCCACAAACATGATATTAGTAGAGGACCCTGAATCCACGAAGGCACTGCCAGTAGCAGACCTACCACCAAAAGAGACCTGAAAGAGACGCAAGATCTTAGTACGTTTCATATTTACGGGAAATACCTGTGCGCCCAAGTGACCTCCCCGATGATCACTTAGACGCGGAAGTTCTCTGGCTGCAATCTTACGCTTAGGACAGTTGTTCACTTGATGCTTGTCGTCCCCACAGTAGAAGCAGAGACCATTCTTCCTGCGGAATTCTCTACGTTGTTGGGGGGACACGGAGGCCCCGAGTTGCATAGGTATCTCTGAATCTTTCGGGGAGGAACGAAGCAACGGAGCTTTGGGAGGCATCATGGGGGAGTCGGAGGAGAAAACACATAAACGTTCACGTTGTCGTTCCCTGAGACGTCGGTCAAGTCGTATCGCTAAAGCCATAACCTGGTCTAGGGAGTCAGAAGAGGGATAGCTAACTAGCAGGTCTTTCAGGGCATTCGACAGACCCAACCTAAACTGGCACCTTAAGGCAGGGTCATTCCACCGAGAAGCTACGCACCACTTCCGAAAGTCAGAGCAATACTCCTCAACAGGTCTCTTACCCTGACGTAAGGTCACCAGCTGACTCTCGGCAAAGGCAGTCCTGTCAGTCTCGTCATAAATAAGTCCGAGAGCAGAAAAGAAACAATCAACGGAGGAAAGTTCAGGGGCGTCAGGAGCCAAGGAGAAGGCCCACTCTTGGGGCCCTTCCTGGAGCCGGGACATAATTATACCCACCCGCTGGCTCTCAGAACCTGAGGAATGAGGCTTTAAACGAAAGTAAAGCCTACAACTCTCCCGAAAGGAGAGAAAAGCCCTCCGGTCCCCTGAGAACCGGTCGGGCAACTTGAGGTGGGGTTCAAGAGGTGCGGTGAGGGGAACTACCAGGGTAGCATCAGGCTGGTTGACCCTCTGAGCCAGGGCCTGGACATGTAGGGAGAGACCCTGCATTTGCTGAGCCAGGGTCTCACGGGGATCCATAGTGGTGTCAGGGACCAGGGGTAGACTAGGTATGGGCTTGTTATTATGTAATGGCAGGGGGTAGGGAGACGGACAAGTGAGCCCTAATCTACCCGCCACTCTGACCCTGCCTACTTGCAACGACCCGCCCTAGGCGACGGGGTACAACTGGGCGGCGGTCCCGCCGCTCAGTAAGTGCACGACAAACACGACAAACATACTAAGGAACACAAGCAAGGAAAAGGGGCCGTTGACCACGGCAACACCGTGAGCAACCAGAGTGGTGAACGAGCCGAGTCAAGCCAGGAGTGTGCGAGGTACAAAACGAAAAGCAGAAGAGTAGTCGGTAAGCCAGGGTCTGTATGGAGCAGGATCAAAAATAGCAGGAGCTGTAGCTGGGCCAGGAAACCACAAGGAGGGAAACACAAGCAATAACAAGCACCGAGGGACAGGAAGTGCAGGCTTAAATAGACCGAGGGCGGGAGCTAGCTGAGTCTGGCCAGGTTACGGTAGGCTCTCCCACTCCTAAGCCTGCCAGCCTGAATGGTGGAAGCAGGAGTCAGTCTCAGGGATGTATTCTCAGGTGCTGACTGATTAGTTCTGGGAGTTAACCCCGAAGCTGTGCCTGGCAGATCCTTTACAGATAGATAGATAGATAGATAGATAGATAGATAGATAGATAGATAGATAGATAGATAGATAGATAGATAGATAGATAGATAGATAGATAGATAGATAGATAGATAGATAGATATGAGATAGATAGATAGATAGATAGATAGATAGATAGATAGATAGATAGATAGATAGATAGATAGATAGATAGATAGATAGATAGATAGATAGATAGATAGATAGATAGATAGATAGATATGAGAGAGGTAGATAGATAGATAGATAGATAGATAGATAGATAGATAGATAGATAGATAGATAGATAGATAGATAGATAGATAGATAGATAGATAGATAGATAGATAGATAGATATGGGATATACACACAGACATACATATATTTATATTTATTAGATGAATTCCTATAAACACTTTCCCTCACTTTCCCTTACTTCCGAGTCTTTCACACAAACAAATATTCATCTGGTCGAGCGGTTACACTTAGGTCTCTATTCGAGCGGAGAGATGGTCTTCCATTCTGCAATAACCCCACCCTTTTGTTTAAAATTCATTTGCATACATTAGAACACATTGAAACGCAGCGCCATACTGTGTCGCCAATTGTGTGTGAACAATGACTAAAATACCATTAGTGAAATTTCATGCCAATTATGTGACTTTCTATGCCAGCGGCTTTTTCTGCAACCTGATAACTAGCCCCCTACGTGCGCTGAAAAATACCACCAACCCCTGTTTTATTGCTTGAGACTGTACGTGAGGAATAAGTGAGTGAGCAGAGCCTGGTTGTATAATTACTTACAGTTATTAAACCTGCACAAAGATAAACGCGTTAAACTGGATCTAAGTTCCAAATGTGACGGGATTTTAAAGAGTTTCGGCTTTTAACATTTTTTATCTGGAAATTAAAGGCTTCAAAGATAGAAAATTCTAGGTAAACGTAATGCTAAAAAAAAAACAACAAACAGACAGCCCACCATGAAGCAAATCTCTTGCTATTCAATCTTCACCCTATATTTTGTTCGAATCTAAAAGAATCCCAAATTCTGTGCTAATTAATTTCCTAATATGTATTTATATACTTTTTTCCTGATACAGAGCTCCAAATCCCCTGCAGACTCAAAGAGTTAAATTATGTAATTCTGATTGCCTGCATCCACCACTAGGGGGAGCTTACTGTATACAGTTTATAGATTGACCTCAATAATAAAACAGTATGCAGTAAGCTCCTAAGCTCCCCCTAGTGGTTTCTGCAGGCAGACAGAAAAGTATTTAAAGGGGTTTTCCAGGGATACAACATTTTTGTACTTATAATCTATGTCTAAATTAAATAAACTTCCTAATTTAAATTGTGTCAAGGCAGCGCACGAGCACTTAGGAATAGCATGAAAGCCAAGTAAATGTTGCCGGCATTGAAGCAAAAGCAGAGAATAAACGGCGCTGGCATTGAGGGGGCTGTGATCCAATAGGATGCCTCAAACCCGGGACTTCTAACGTAGACCCGGGTTTGAGGCATCCTATTGGTCCACCGCCTCCTCAATGCACGCGCCGTTTTTTCTTTGATTATGCTTCAATGCTGCCCCATTTTCTTTGTGTCCTTTCCGAAAACTCAATAGCAAATATTGTCTCTCCCTGGAAAACCCCTTTACTTCTATGACTCTGCAGGGAATTTGGAGCTTTGTTTCAGAAAATGAAGACATAGGAAATTAAAAATAACATGGTGTAAATAGGTGGACAATACGTTAAGATTTTCAGCATTATTTGTGTAGCCAAATATAGTTTAACCATTGTTTGACTTTATATAAAAAAATAAAATTCAGTCTATTGTCCCATTTTGAGTTCCCTTTAAAGCTCCATGCAGTGCATCATCCCCCATTATCAGGGAGTAACCTATAACAATGGTCATCCTGAGTTTCCTCCCGGTTTTCCCGTTTCCTCCAAAAACATACTGATAGGTAAATTGGCGCCAGTGTGTATGAGATAGGAAATTAGATTGTGAGCTTATTTGGCACCGGGACTACTGTAAGTGATGACAATATATCTGTACAGTGCTGCACAATATGTTGGCGCTATATAAGCAATGGAGATATTTGATCTGCAAGACACCTGACCATTCCTTATTGGAACAGGAAAGATGTGGAGGACTTTACTAGAAGTAAGGAAGCCGTGTCTCAGGTGCAAAGTGCAGGAGACCTAACCACACACCAACCCATAAGAGAGAAGAATACCAAGGCTTAATAAGGTATAATAGCCCCTTCCCTCTGAGGACATCATGTGAGGACATGAGGGACTTGGATAATCATTCCCTGACATCATCGTAAATTGGTCCTGTCAATTTATGGTCAAGATGGAGAACTTACCATAATTGCTGTTCTCCTGTGGTAATGATAATGGTTGATCTTTTCATTCTTGCTCCTTTTCTGTGCAAAAGATGATGAAATGTTCCACAGGCAGTAATTAGAGCGCGTGGTCACTAATGGACACACACTGGTTCTCCGAGAGCAAGAAACGTTCTTCATGAGTTCTGCAGTGAGCAGATTACTAGAGGAGATGTAGATGCTGCTTTATTGGCTGTGAGGAAGGGGTTACATAGAGATGATGGGGGCTTCATAGTAAAAGGTTAAAAACGAGGGCAGGACTACTCTATGTAGGGGTCCCATAGAAACCACATGGACTACCTCTATGGTATATAAACTGATCATACATAACATAAAAACCACTGATAGGTGAAGTGAAGAACATTGATGATCTTGTTACAATGGCGCCTGACAAGGGGTGGGATATATTGGGCATCAAGTGAAGTCAGTTCATGGGGTTGAGGCGTTGGAAGCACAAAAAATGGGCAAGTGTAAGGATCTAAACGACTTTGACAAGGTCAAAATTGTGATGGCGGGACGACTGGGCAGAGTAACTGCAAAACGGCCGGTCTTGTGGGGTATTTACAGTGGTTAGTCCTACACAAGTGGTCCAAAGAAGGTTAAGCCATGACTCAATGAAAGGGTCATAAGCGCCCAAGGGTCATTGATGTTCATGGGGAGTGAAGACTAGCCCGTCATGTCTGATACAACAGAAGAACTACTGTAACACAAACTGCTGAAATATTTAATGCTGGCTATGATAGAAAGGCATCAAAACACGCAGAGCATCGCAGATTGATGTGTTTTTGGCTGCTTAGACGCAGAACGGTCAGAGTGCCCATGATGACCCCGGTCCAACGCTGAAAGTGTCTACAATGGGTACGGGAGCATCAGAACTGGACCATGGAGCAATGGAAGAAGGTGCCTGGTCTGATAAACCACGTTTTCTCTTACATCATGTGGACGACTGGGTGCGTTTGCGTCACTTACCCTGGGAAGAGATAGCACCAGGATGCATTATGGGAAGAAGGCAAGCCGGCAGAGGCAGTGAGATGATCTGGGCAATGTTCTACTGGGAAACCTTAGGTCCTGGCATTCATATTGATGTTACTCTAACACGTACCACCTACATAAACATTGCTGCCGACAAATTCCCCCCTTCATGGCAGCGATATTCCATAATGGCTGAGCCCTCTTTCAGCAGGATAATGCCCCCGCCATACTGCGAAAATTGTTCAGGAATGATTTGAGGAACATGACAAAGAGTTCAAGGTGTTGACTCGGCCTCAAAATTCCCCAGATCTAAATTTGATCAAACAATTGTGGGATGAGCTAGAAATACAGAGCCTGATGCATGGAGGACTTACAGAATCTGCTGCTAACATCTTGGTGCCAGATACTATAGGACACCATCAGAGGTCTATAGGAGTCCATGCAACAACAAATCAGAGCTTTTTTGTGGTGGCACGAAGGGGAACTGCACAATATTAGGCCGGTGGTTTTAATATTATGGTTGTGTGTCCACCTATACACCTAAACAATATTGCCACACATATAGATATAATACGTGGATGTGGTTTGCTACAATGAAATGGGATTCCACCTCTAGTAATTACATCATCGAGACCCTTCCCTTTTTTCCATCCCTTGGTTGACCTTGCTGGACATATGTCTTTTTTCAACCGTACTATGTAACTATGAGACATGTTGGTTTTGGACCCTCAATTTCCAAAAAAGCTAAAATCTGAAGGGATCCCAAGGGCTTGTGACCAAAGCAGGTAGCCCGTTCTCTATATGAAACCATCCTACCACAGTATATGCTGAGTGACAACCCCTGAGGGACTGTTCTTCCTAAATTATTTACTTTTGTGGCAGTGTTAGATAGGTTGGGGTTAACCGCTGCCTACGTCTCAATATACATTACCGGCTTGAGAATAAAATTAACATGTTTGCCCTGAACAATTTCGGAACTTAAAAGTCTCGACACAGCATATTGTATTCATATTGGGTGTACATATTCCAGAATCTTTCCTGTAAAAGAATCTGCATTTAGATAGACATATTTTACAGAGAATGAAACCCGGGTATTTTATAAGTATCTTATTTTTGTCTAGATAGCTATAGGGAGTTTTTGTGTATAAGCTCCGGCGGAAATTCCCGCATGTTAAATAGATTGAAAAATGCATTTATCCGTTTTACAGGACAAATAAAGTGAACCAAGTACTTTGATCCATATAGGAGATACGTGATGAGTTCTTAAAAATGCCATTCAGCTCGGCCCGGCGAGTGATCTCACTGACTATTCCCACTTTAAAATCACTTTCGCCTTTGTCTGCTTAAACATAATATTTTTGTTATGTTATTTGCTTTTTCCGTTATACATACTTCTGTTAACACGCTATGCAAGCAGGCAATAAGCAATTGTAGCAAAAAGAACAAATTTATGTATAGTCAAAAACAGGAAAACCATGTAGTACAACTTCAAAGACTTTATGGCAGCGCTCAGCACATCGATAGGAGATAAACTTTATGAACTATAAAATTAAGTTGATTTCTGTTTTATGGCTGCCATACTACGCTGCTGTACGTTACATCTAGTATGGGATACATGTGGTTGTGTACTGCAGATGATGAAAAGATAAAGCCACTGAATTTAGCTTCTGACGCATATTGAAACAAAACTACCGGTAAAGTTTTTGTTTTTTGTTATTTTTTTGTTTGTTTTTTTTGGGTGGGAGAACCACAGACACCTTGGTGATAAGCATGGGTACCAACAGTCACAATGGGAATCATACATGGGCCTGCAATGCATTTATGGAGACACACAGTCTCATAGAAGACACACAAGGTAACCCCGGTGTGGCCCACAATTCCATGGACAACAGACATGGGGGCCCACAGTCATAGTGACAGCACAAAATTAGGGCAGGGCTGTGATTACAAAAATTTTGACCCCATTCGGTTTAATGGTTGGTCCCTCACTCCATGTTACCACTTGCTTTTGATTAGTGTTAGGTATGTTCAGACTAATCCACCCATCTTTTCACTCCGATTGGGGACCTTGCACTTTGACAATACTTTTTGGGGATATGTTGGAGTCCAAAGCCCCGAGAGAGATATCTATTCACAAGTTAAGGGCCTTTTACACCGGCCGAAAAGCGGCCGGTGCAGTGTGCGCCGATCAGCGAGACATCGTTGATCGGCGCTCATTTGCTCCTGTCACACGTAGTTATGGATGGGGACGAGCGGTCGTGACTCCGATCACTTATCCCCATCCATTCTGATCATGTCGGCAGCGCGTCTCCCTGTTTAATCCTCTGATAGAGGAACTGCACTTGGACAATCTTGTAATGGCATGAGAGTAGACTGTGAATCCATAGTCTCACGGGAATGAGAACTACTTATGGGCTTGCTGCTGGACACAAATGGTTCGATATGATCAATAGAGGCCACAAAAAGTTTTTTGGACAATTCTGTCAGTCATCCACATCTTAATTTTGGAGAGGCTTCAAGTTGTACTCTCAGAGTCTTACAGAGAACAGCATTACTTCAGCTAGGATTCAAGATAAGTCAACTTATCTGATGGGGTAAAGGTCCTATTACAGGGCCCGACATGAGCCATGTAAAAGAGTGCCGATCAATGAGAAAGCTCGTTGATCGGCGCTCGTTTGCGTCTTTCACAAGGAGCTATGCATGGGGACGAGCGGTCGTTAATCCGATCGCTCGTCCCCATACATTATTATCATGTCGGCAGAGCGTCTCCCTGTTTACTGCTGCCGACAACGATACGATCAGCTGGTGAACATGCGTTTGCTCGTTCATCGGCTGATCGTTGACCTGGTTACACGTTCTGTGAGCGCTCGTTTGCCAGATTATTGGCCAGTGTAAAAGGTCCTTAAGTCTGGATCTCCCATCCTTCAGAATACTTTTCTAAATGTCTAGTTTTTAGGAGGGACTATAAGTAGGACAAAGCAAATGAGGCAGTTGCCTCAGACGCCGATGTCAATAGATAATACAGAAGCGAAATATAATGGTCTTCTGACATTCTTTTTGAGCACGAAAAAAATAATTTGCTGCTATTCATGCCGCTTAAAAAATAATCTGTGTGGAGTAACTCCTTAGCACACAGTTCCAGAAATATTTTTTCCCTCTCTCTTTCTCTGGGCGTCTTTCCCCTGGGGGCTTTCCTGCTGGTATATTACAGTATTTGCAGCACAGAAGGTGCTCTTAACACCCTGTCATTGCCAGTTTTCATTTAAAAAAGGCATCTCATGCCACCGTTATTACAACGACATCACGGGTATAAAATATCACAACTTTAGTTTTGAAATTGAAAGAATTGCAGTAAAAAGTGGGACTTGTCTGGAAAAAAACAGGATATAAGGTGCCCTATATGCACAGTGTCTTTATTTGCCCCATGATCATTTTTGGCTAGTTGACATCCGTGATTATTATCCATGAAAGGCTGCAACAAGGTGGAGTTCCTGATCATAGACCACAATAGTCAGGGACTATATTACTGCTCCCTTATCTGGCAAGATTTGGGATACTCAAATTGTGTATTACTCCATTTTAAGACATTGCAGGCAATGTACCGTACTCACGTGGCCTCAGCTGTTCTTGATTTAGAGGGTAGACGCCTACTATCTACAAAGGGGGGATGCATTTTTCTTTAGATATCCCCTTATTTACTTATTTATCTTACTGGGTGTCCCAATTTTTAGAAACAGTTTGAAAAAACATTTTCATGTATCCCATTAGGGAGTTAATAGACTTGGGGTCCTCTATTCAGGA
This sequence comes from Rhinoderma darwinii, assembly GCF_050947455.1. Classification (NCBI taxonomy): domain Eukaryota; kingdom Metazoa; phylum Chordata; class Amphibia; order Anura; family Rhinodermatidae; genus Rhinoderma; species Rhinoderma darwinii. The sequence continues at coordinate 74,979,845 of NC_134698.1, read as the reverse complement.
TCCTCATCTAGAGCCAGTGTCCATTCATATGAATGGACACTGTGTAATGCTTAATTTCACCTGTGGTGGCGCTGCAGAGAAATTGAACACATACTGCCAGGTTTCCCCACAGATTACAGCTGATCGCTGGAGGTCCCAGCAGGAGGACACTTTGTGATCTGGTTATTGTCAAGGGACCCTTCTAACAAGTAGTGATTGCTCAAAGCTGGGAACCCCTTTAAGGACCACAGGAGTTTTTTCATTTTTGCCTCACCACATTCCATTACCCATAACTTTTTTCTTGTTTATGTAGCTGTTCGAGGCCTTGTTTTTTGTGGGCCGAGTTGTAGATTTTTTAGAAATTATTTTGGGATACATGAAAAATGCACAGACATACTGGGCAGCTCTGGCAACCTTTGTTAGGCTCCAGCCTGCCAGTACAAAACCGTCAGACCCAGTGATCGCAATGCCAGGGCTGATGGGAGGATTACAAAGGGAACCGCGATCACGATGCAGAAACTGTTAAATAGCCGGGATTCGAGTTTTCTCCGATCCTGGCCATTAGTGCTGGAGGGCATCTGTCCAGCGGGTGATCGTTAGGGCACTTATGTGCCCTACACGTTCAGTTGTGGGAAGAACCTTCCTGTGACTTAAATGTATGTGATTCTGCTGAAAGGGGTTAAGGGGAAATGCATATGAAAATACAAAGTTTTTTAGGCATCACTGGAATAGGTTTGAGCAACTTCTTAGACGCCAGCCAGGGTAATGAGGCTTTTGTGCAGATTGGCATGGGCACCTCCTATTTAGAAGAATTGCTGGTAGCCCAAATACTGGTGCAGAGATTTTTAAGCTGAATTATTTTCTCATTTTCTTCCTAAGGCTCTGTTCACACTGGTGTTTGTCCCCACTCTGTCGGGTTCTAGTGTTTTTGAATAATAGTTGTCATTTGCAGCGCTATACTGGAAGTCAAAAACACCAGAACCCTGTCGAAAACCTGATAGATCCCATTACAAGTCACTAGGATCTATCGAGATCTGTCATACCGGTCACGGTTTTGTTTAAAAACAGAAGCCATGATGGTAATGGGAACAGAGCCTTTTGACTGTGAATGTGGGAGCCGGTAGAGATGTGACTGGCATTAGAGACATTGGGGCACATATACTGATAGTGGCATACCACTGAGCAGTATACAGTGTATCATGCACCCTAGTCCTCAAGATAGCCTACGCAGGTTGAGGAACAAAGTGTGGCTTCTGAAACAATTTGCAACTACCGGAGTGCACCATAACTTTTTGGGTGCACTCAATGTGACTTAAAAACCACAAACCTTTTTTCAAAAATTTGTCGGAAGAAGGGTTGTAGCTTCATAAATTAAGTATTCTATAAATTATATGATAAATTAAGAGCACAAATGGAGATTTCTATTGCCCTATACACACACAACATGTAGTAAAGCAATTTGGAAGTATGTTCTGGAAATGCATTTTTCTCCTAAGCCTCAGAGCTCATGCGTGTATTACTGCTCCGTGCAATCTTCCAGTTGTACGGAGTCAAACTACCATACCCATATCAGTCTATGATGCCATGCTGCGCCTTCCTATCTCTCCAATATCATATAGAGGTAAGTTTTGGAAACGTAATCCAAAATAAAAATGTTGCATGCCCCATTTTTATTACAGAAATATTCCCCCATGGAAGCAATGTCTGTGATGCGGTCTGGAGACACCATCCATCGGCATACAGAGTGCCCATGTCCCTTATACAGGTTGTGGGAATAAAGCCTAAAAAATTGGCCAAAAATTTGCAAAAAAATTGCTAAAAATTTGCTAAAAATGTGCTAAAAATTGCAGATAAAAATGTAACAGTTAACTTGGAGATGCTCGCTCTGTATTTTACTCTACCAGCAGATACTTTGTTACACTGCATTGGCATTATTTTTTTCATATACTTCTCGCATTGCATAAAAAAAAAAATATACGAAACATCATGGCTTATTAAGGGTTTCAGGACGACAGCACCAGGCGTAATCCAACATTCTTCCTCCTTCTACTTTATTAGTCTTCCGATATGTAGATATTTAACACGTTTGCAGCGTGTGAGCTGCCTGTTAGCAATTAGTTTACTGGGTGGGTGTATACATCTTCCTCCGTTGGCTTATTTTAGCACATAGACTAAGTAGAAGCAGATGAGAAAGAAACGCGCGACTCTACCAAAGCTTTGCTAAAATAAATATCTCGCCAGGCGGCACAGATGGGGTTAAAAAGGTTGTATGAACTTGTCTCCCTCGAGGACCAGTGTTGTTTACAGTGTATGCTTAAAAATAATATTCCTGACTAGTCAACCTTTCCCCGAGGATAGCGCAATTACAGAAGTAACGGAGGATTAATTAAAGATTGTCCCATAGGTGATGCTAGAGATCTTGGATCAACCAAGGGGGTTGGCGCACAGGCCTGGCACAGAGGTGAACAGACCAGAGCTGCTCGCAATAATTACTTAGGCACCAGGGCAGCGTTGAGCATTTTCCTCTCATTTATCTGATTTTGATTAATTTTTTAATTTCTTTGTTTTCTGCAGTGGTGGCTCCTCGTCATCACCACCGGCTCCCATCTAAGTATGAGAAATGAATCAACGGGAACAGGTTTCATAGTCCAGAAATCAATAGAGAATGAATTTATTCCTGTCTCATGTCAAGGTTGGTGACTCTTATTAAAATGCGGTCACACACCAGATGCCTTCAGATCTATACGTTACCACCGCCGCTCTTTTATCTGCCATCCCGAAACAAAAAATTAATTACCACAGATATTTTTTTTTTATTAGTATTGTTGTTCAATTATTAATATTTGCTGTTTCTGGTGTCTACATTAGTTGTTCCGACTATTATAACTCGTAACACCCCCCCCCCCCATGCCTTGAAGATGTCTTACAAGAAATTCTCAAATTGTATTATTGGAATCAATGAACATTTTTGTCGTTGGGTGTTTAATTATTGATGTCAAGCAAATCGTATTAATTGTATTCTACATTTATGTTTCATTTTGAATTATTAGAGGTATGTATAATAGTGTCCTACACTAATATCAGGACAGGGAGTGTTGCTGTTGGATTTGGCTAAACTGGGGGAAAAACTTAAGGGATTTTGCATTTTTTACTTTAAAACGCCCACTTTTTGTAAAAAAAAATCCCCCGGTCGTGTCTCCGGAGTAGTCCCCAATAGCATGCATTGATGGCTTGCCAGATTCGAGGTACAGAAACGTAAGACAGGCAGTCGTGGTTGTTCAAAGGGCAGGTAGAATTCAATGAATTCGGGTACACAGATACAGGTCCCGGCAGGTCAGGTGAAGGTGGCAAAGGCAAGTACGTAGAGCTGGAGATGCTCAGCCAGTGGCTGGAAAGGAACTATTTGACATGTGCAGGCCTTGTAAGAGAGCTGGTAGTCATATCCCTGCCAGGACATTTACCGTGGGAAGCAAAAAGGGATGTTGGCCACGGCGGTTGAGTTAAACGGCCGGTGTCCCCTCATATATGTAGCTGTATGGTGGTATTGTAGTTACCAAAATCTTTCTTAGATGTGACACATAGGCTTGGACTAAATGGCTACTTGTGCTACATGATGCCAAGCAGAAGACTGTCCAATGACTTGAATGAAAGTTATTCATTTCCGTTGACTTCTATAGGGTCCAATTGTTGCTACAATGGGCAAATCCACCAATCAACCGGGCAAACCGGTTCATACCTAAGACGAAAGCAACGATCCTACATCGTTCTGAAACTAAAATACTGTGGTAGTCTTTCCAAACACGAGTCAAGGCCCGAAAATCCAAGGTGACCAGGAGAAGAGCTCATTGACCTAATGCCTAACTTAAATATGGATTTTTCTACTTTTCTATGAAGCTCCTCTCGTGTCACGCAATTCATCAATTCGCTTCTCACTGGTAATCGTTCCACCAGCTTGGTGGTTCATGGGTTGGTCTTCTCCGCCTTCTTGAGTGACCACTAGGATAATTGTAGAAGCAATTAGAAGGTAGATACATCTGACATTAACCTATAATTTCCATCCTGGCATATTTAAAGTGCCAAAGAAAGTTCCTTTTTGACAAAAACAAACACATTTTTTAGTCGAGTGTATGGGCGGACAAAGAATTATCTGAGGCCTTAGACAGTAATGATCATGGGCATCTTTCCAACCACTATGGCCATGATGCACTTGGTTTGGGTTAATTTAGTCGATTTGAGGAGGACTGATCACGTGCATTCCTTGATAAAAAATTTAATTTTAACGAGAGATCTAATTGACGAAAGGGCTGTGGGCCCTCAAACACTACTCGAATGGTCAGTGCTGATGGGGGGCACCTACATGCTTAAGCTTCCCAATTATAATAACACCAGCCCGTAGTTAGCTGGGACCCATGAAATATTATCTGCTCTTAGGAGTGAATGGATCTTTTTTCCAAGAAACTCATCCTGAGCGAATCCACTTCTTCCACCCTTGTCATATCCCATATACTCTAGCATTAAATCCTTAGAGTAACACTACAGTTCCAGCACGCTAAGCTCGTAGAGGTAATAGATCGTCGCCACAAACTCATAGGGCATTTTTCTCTGATTGCTTTGGGTGACAAAATGCTTTTCCATTTTAGATGTTCCTAAATAACCCAATTTTCTGTGCTTAAAATGTAGAGTGGAGAACGTAAAAAAGATTACTAAGCAGATCATCAGGCTTTTTCACAAGACAACTGGAATGCAAAATTACAGGTCCATCTGACTTATCTTCTAGCCTAAAGACATAAATGTGACGGAGCTGTCAGCATGTGCCAGAGTCATTTTTCCAAGAAAATCAAACCTTATGACTTTTCTTACATATTTTCTTACAATACTTATCCTGAATATCTGAATAGAAATCTATTACAGATCAAGTAATGGCGCTACTGGACATTCAACTAAGCATAAGTGTCACTATGCGTCGAATATCTGTGCAGAATGGTGCCGTCAATCAATCCGGACTGGAATGGGGAGGTTGAAACCCTAATAGGAAGCTCCTGGTTTGAACCATCTAATATCAGAAATAACATTATGAAGGGATGGGCGAGACAAAATGAGTTTTTTGGCCATTTTTTTACGTTTTTGATCTATAAAGGATGAACCTCATAGAAATAAAATATCATTTTTTGTCCAGGAAAAAACACTGTAAGGGCTTCAGAGATTTCCTTTAACCTCTTAAAGGTTAAGAAAACCCATTTCCATACACCCTAAAAGGGTATTCTGAGTTAATAGTGGGGGGTCCCCTGTTCAGGATCCTAATCTCTTGGCCAAAGTGGAGAGCGGTTACAAAGAGTGTCTCTCTCTCTCTGGAGGACCTGTCCTGTCCTGCATTACACAGACAACACATTAATATGAATGGACACCTTGTAATACTTAATTTTCCCTGTGGTGGCGCTGCAGGGAAATCGAACTCTTACTGCCAGGTTTTCCCACAGATTACAGATGATCACTGGGGATCTCAGCAGAAGGACACTTTAGGATCTGCTTAATATCAAGGGACCCTTCAAAGAAGTAGGGATTGTCCAAAGTGGAGAACCCCTTTAAGCCAAGTCTGTAAGCAGAGTTGCTGCTTGTTGATTGAGAAACTTTTCGTCCTACTGACCAAACTTGTGCCCGGGGCCTGAGCGCTAGGGGGCACCAGACACCGCACAACACTGTATTGAACACATCTCATTCAGCTTCCTGACTAAAGCTGCGAAGATGTCGCTGGAGACAAATAAACCACCGGACACCAGGAATATATTAACCTCTTTACTACCCTAGACCAGCAGGGATACTGACATTAACCCTTTTATTACCTTGGAACACCCGGTGTTCAGGTATTAGACTCTTCAGTACCTTAGACCTGCAGGGAATCAGTCACTAACCACTTCTCTACTTCAGAAAAACAGGCATAAATTAACCCCTTCACTAGCCTAGACCACCAGGGTTATTACCATTAACTCATTTATTCATATAGACCACCAAAATATATTAACCATTAGACTACCAGGGGTATTAGTAATAACCTCTAAGCCATCTCATATAATATTAACCTTTAACCCACTGCATCTGTTAAAATTTTTTTTATTAACCCCTGAGATAAATTGTAGGGATTGTAATCTAAAATTTGCTGTGGTTTGGCGCAGAGGGGGCCCATAATTTGGTCTTGTCAGTGGGGCCAGAAATTCTATTAGCGGCAATGCAAAAGGACAGAGAGATATAGACAGTGCTAGCGAGGAAAATCTGTAGAAAAGACTGGGAAATTAAAATTTCAATAATATGGAATTTTCCCCATAAATAAGCCATTGCTACATATCAGGCTCCATATCGGGACCTAGCAATACAGAAGTAATAAGGGCACCAAATATGCTGTGAATGGAGTATTTGAAATAGTGAATCGTCTAATTGTGAATCACTGCAGAAAGGATCATTAGGCCCAATTCAATGGATCACCACCAAATCAGAGCTATAATTATCCCCTCACTCACTCTCGTTATGAGCAATTTCCTAATATAATATTAATATGGGAAGCAATTCTAATACTAAACTGCTAGGCATGATATAGTTAAAAGGGGTCCACTAGACCTTATTAAATGAGGGGCTGTGATTTCGTCCTTTACAAATTAAGCATTTACAATATCGAATTATCTATCTATCTATCTATCCATCCATCCATCCATCCATCCATCCATCCATCTATCTATCTATCTATCTATCTATCTATCTATCTATCTATCTATCTATCTATCTATCTATCCATCCATCCATCCATCCATCCATCCATCCATCCATCCATCCATCTATCTATCTATCTATCTATCTATCTATCTATCTATCTATCTATCTATCTATCTATCTCATATCTATCTATCTATCTATCTATCTATCTATCTATCTATCTATCTATCTATCTATCTATCTATCTATCTATCTATCTATCTATCTATCTATCTATCTATCTATCTATCTATCTATCTATCTATCTATCCATCCATCCATTCTATCTAGCTTATCTATCTTTATCCATCCTGAAGTCTCTTTGAGATATTCACCTAAAAGTGCAGTGAATAATTGTATTTTATAAGGGCTTTCCTCTAAAAAAAGAAGCGAATTTACATAGGATATAAGGGAATTGAAAATCTGTCACAGAAAATATCTGGTATAGATCAGGTTTGGTCTTCTTAAAGATGTGGTCTTTTTCAGAGGGCCAATACATACGTATATACATATCATTGCATGTGAGGACGTGGTAGCCCTAGACAAATTTGTAATGCCTTGGAATAGACTATATTTCCACTTGACACCAGTATGTACATAATCACATATCTTTAAGCACTTTCCACCAAGGCCAAGTAAGTTTTAAGGGGATGTATGCTTTTTACAATCCCTTTTTGATATAAGGGTCTAAGGTGTCCTATTGCTGAGACCCAAGCAATCAGCTATAATCTACACCAAGTTTTCAATTCCCCTGCAGTGCCCCCGCAGGTGGAATGAAGCATTACACAATTCCCATTGAAATCATCAAACTGTCCATGTTATGGCATCAGCAACCAGCTATAATCTACAGAAAGTTTTCCGTTCCCCTGCAGCACCACCACAGGTGAAATGAAGCATTACACAATTCCCATTTAAATCAACCAACTGTGTATCTAATGCAATCAGCGATCAGCTATAAACTACAGAAACTTTTTAGTTCCCCTACAGCGCCACCACAGGTGAAATGAAGCATTACACAGTTCACAATGAAATCAACAAGCTGTCCATGTAATGCACGGATGGGCTGGGTCCTCCAGAGACACTCTTTGTAGCCAATCTACACTCTTTGAAGCCAATGTCGTCTCCTATCATAACCAGTGCTCTGGATACCAATTTTTAACTCTTGCCTGGAACACATTATGACTTATATTTATCTCCGTTATTGGAAATAGCTTTGGCTGCCAGATTTAATTATGTTGCATCATAAATACTCTGACAATTTTCCTAAATAACCATGAAAATATAGCTGTTGTTAATTTCCTATTGTTTCCAAACCCCATCAATGTTCATGACCCTTACTTGTCTGTATTGGCACTGGGAGCCTAAGGCTTCTGCGTGCAGTAAATATAGCGATCCTCTAAGCGGCCCTTTTGATGGTTTGAGCTTTAAGCATGCTTTTCAGGAAAGAAATTTATAATTAGCTTCTAATCAAAGTCTATTGTCGTTTCCTCCATAATAAGAACCATTACTGGTCTATTTACATTCTTTTTTTAAGGTATTCTTTCCTCAAATCACTGATTTATTTCACACAAAAAAAAAACCTGAATAAGATAATGAACAATTTAATGATTTATTTTATTTTAACCACCGCTTCTTAGCTTTATTATTATGCTGGTAACTTTGCCAAAGTACTTTTCTTAATGAATTCACCTTTTAGGTCCCCGAAATTGAAGACAAGTCACAGACACAAATTATAGAGGATAACTGATACTAATGGTTTTATCTTCATGCAATTAGGAAAATACACAACGATGTTATCTTCAGGCTTTAGAAGCTGACGGTCTGAGAAAATTGTTTCCAATGGGTTCTTGTATTTAATTGTAATAATGTGCTTGCTATGGGTTACAGCACATATTTTGTATCAGGTGCTTTTGAAGCATATCTCCATATAAATAAAAAAATAAAAAAAAATAGGGTGCGCTTTGCTAATACTTTGTTTTACTTATTTGTATCAATTTCAGTTGCCTTAAAGGGGTTGTCCAGTTTGGATAATCCCTTTTTGTTAGAAAAATTAGATGATTAAAGGGTGTCCCGCTGATGAATCCCACAGCAATCAGCTGTAATCTGCAAGTGCATCCGGCAGCAAGTGTGGAATTTCCCTGCAGCGCCACCACAGGAGAAACAAAACATTACACAATGTCCCTTGAAATCAATAGACTGTCTATGTAATGCATGGACACGCCAGGTCCTCCAAAGAGAGAGACACTCCTTGCAGCTACTCTCTATTCTAGTTAATAAATGGGGTCCTGAGTGAGGAAATCCTCTCTATTAATTTAGAATTCCCTAATACAGTATTTAAAAATCCGTTTTCTAAAAAAGGTGACCTCTTTAGAAGGGTTGTCTGGTTTGGAACATCCATTTACCCAGCAAGTCTGTGCATTGCAGAAACAGCCCATTGATTTCAATGAGCACTGTGTAATACTTAATTTCTCCTGTGGTGGTGCTGCAGGGAAATGAAACACTTGCTGCCAGGTTCCTCCACAGATTACAGCTGATCACTGGGTCTTCTAGGCAGCAGGATGTCCTGTGATCAGCTTATTATCAAAAGATCCTTCTAACAAAAATAGATTTTCCAAGGCAAACAACCTCTTTATGTGGTTTCACCTAAGCAGATTTTTGCCCGGTAACGAGCGCTGATCGACCATAACAGCATGTCGATCAGTGATGGTTTGATCCATTTAAATGCGTTATGATCGGAATGTACTGGGACAAGCAATTGCTAATACGATCATTCGTGACCATACAGTTTGCATCTTGTTAGTAGCACATCCCTTGTTTACACGGGGAGATGTGCTGTCGACAAGCGACTATTTTTTAGACCATGTTAAAGAGACGATGAGCCGACAAACGAGCATGACCTGTAGGTCAGCGAGACTGACGGGTTCAGTGATAGCGGGTCCTGCGTGGCTCCACCTGTTATCCATTACATCTATGTTATGAACTTCAGATATGATCGGTAACAGCTCGATCGTGCATGTCCTGCGGCCCGGTACTTGTTTGCTCCCTACCACACTCCTAGACTTTATAGAAGAGATGGGTGAGATGACCCTCTGGCTATTTCTTCCCCCATATAAAATAATAGACGTCTTCGCGGCCTCGCCATTTACATATTTCTATTTTGTTGTTTTGATGATTTTACTTTAGTTCTCAGACAATGTGATTCAGCTGTGTATTTGGCATGTACCTGGAGTTTATATATTCTCCATATTTTATGTGGGTTTACTCCAGATGCTTTTATTTTCTCCTAATTGGTTAAAAATGTGTCCTTGGTCTCTGTGTTTATGTGACTATTATATTGAAATAATATTGTAAGTTTCACTGATACAGGGAAAGACAAAAATCTGTTATAATAATAATGATAATCATCAGCATAAAAACAAATATTTTTAGGTCAGGGCTCCACGGCAACACAGAGGGTTTACCGCGACTCGTAGGTCACTTTAATATTGCAATATGGGAGAAAAAGTTGCGACCATCTCATTGAAAACTGTCCATGTAAATTTTTTTAGGATTTTTACAGTTTTGCAACTTTATAACCCATAGGGGAACATTGAAGTCACCTGCGAGGTAATGCTGCAATTATGCCACCAATTGTGGACGACTCTGTGTCACCGTACAGTCCTAGCATTATTGTTGTAACTGTTATTTTTTTCAGTTCCATTATTGGTACAATGATGTTTGTGATATTGGTATTATTATTAATTATATTTACCATTGTTATATTATTATTATTTATAATTATATTACATTTTATATTATTATTATTATTATTAATTATATTATATTTTATATTATTAATTATATTTAATTTTATTATTATTATTATTTATATTTACTGTTATACTATTCATATTTTTATTATTTATATTTAATTTTGTTTTATAATTATTATATTTACTGTTTAACTATTATTATTATTATTATTATTATTAATAATATTATTAATAATTATAATAATAATTTTATTTAATTTTATATTATTATATTATTATTATTCTTATTATTATTATTAATAATAATAATAATAATAATAATAATTATATTACATGTTATATTATTAATATTATCTTAGATTATATTAGTTGTGGTGTTGCTGTTATCACCAATGTTTATAACTATTTTGTAATGAATTGTAGTGTTTTTAGGGCATGGCCACACGTGGCGGAATTGCTCTTGAATTCCGCTGCGGACACTCCGCAGCGTTAATCCGCAGCGGAGCCGTTTCTCCATTGACTTCCACTTCTATTTAGTAGGGTTCGTTTAGACGATGCGGACAATTCCGCTGCGGAGCATAGGCTGCGGTGCGGAATTTGGTGTCCGCAGCATGCAAGGGATGTTGTGGAGGTGTGGCGGGCTGGTTGCGGACTCACGGTGGAATTTCTCCATTGACTTCAATGGAGATTCTAAATTCCGCAATGAAGTCCGCAGCTGTCATGCACATGTTATGTGTGCTGCGGATGCGTCTTGCTTTTTTGACATGACATTTCTTCATTCTGGCTGGACCTATGTATTTCTAGGTCTACAGCCAGACTGAGGAAGTCAATGGGGCTCCCGTAATTATGGGAGCGTTGCTAGGAGACGTCAGTAAATAGTCACTGTCCAGGGTGCTGAAAGAGTTAAGCGATCGGCAGTCACTGTTTCTGCACCCTGGACAGTGACTACCGATCCCAATATACAGCAACCTGTAAAAAAATATAAGTTCATACTTACCGAGAACTCCCTGCTTCTGTCTCCAGTCCGGCTTCCCAGGATGACGTTTCAGTCTAAGTGACGGCTACAGACAATCACAGGCTGCAGCGGTCACATGGACTGCCGCGTCATCCAGGGAGGTCGGGCTGGATGCCGAAAGAGGGACGCGTCACCAAGACAACGGCCGGTAAGTATGAAATCATTTTACTTTCACTAGGGAAAGTGCTGTCCCTTCTCTCTATCCTGCACTGATAATAGAGAGAAGGGAAGCACTTTTACCGCAGTCCGCAGCAGCTAGTCCGCATCAATTTACTGCACATTTTGGGCAGATCCGCCGCAGAATCTGCAACGCAGATTCTGTGCGGCATTGATGCGGACAGTTGCGGAGGAAATCCGCCACGTGTGGGCATGCCCTTATGATTGTTATATGTGGTGCAGAATTCATGCGACATGCGTTGCAATGGGCTGAAATTCAGCGGTGAAAATCTGCTACAATTCCGCAACAAAACATGCATGCTGCGGAATTGAAAATCTACGGCATGTTCTAAAATCTGCATGGATTTTTTTGTTCCGCTATGGTCTCACCCCACGGGACATAAAATAAAATATAAGTATATCCACCTCACCACTCCTCTTCGACGCTCCCTGTCCCCTCAGGCCCCCTCAGTATGCCAATCGGCTCATACAAAGTCCTGACGTCAAGCAGCGTCATGGCCTTATATGTGACGCAGCAATAAACGTCGTCAATGCTGCGTTGCATACAAAATGCTGATGATGCCCAGCGCCCAGACCCTGTATAAGCCGTCGCACGGTGTTATGTTATCACAGCGTCGCTTGCTGCTTGTCACATCAGGGGTGGGCTAAGAACCGCACGCCAACCTGTGTAACTTGAGGAAAAAGGAGCGCAGCAGCAGGGGCAGATAATGAAGTAATCGGGTGAGATATCGATGATACACTAGGTTCAATTTGGAAGATATGTTTCATCAGTAAAAAAAATAAAAATATTGGGAGATGCTAATAACCTTTTAACTCGGGAAAACGTACGTCATTAAGGGGTTAATACTTATAATACTATTCGTTTAATAACTTCCTCGCGCCTATTATAAGGTGACAATCATGTTTCAGTCCACCAGCGCCTCGTCTGGTGTTGTGATTATTACTAGATCAGAAGCTCGGGCTCAGGTTACATGGTAGCGGGCGCATGGATTACACTCCACTCAGATTTCTTAGCAAAGTCAACAGTAAGCTGAACGCACGCCGCTGCTACATACAGTCATCCGGCCAAGGCTCCGGTGAAACAACACAATGTAACATTTGTAGTCAGACATGGCGCACATGATACAACGGGGGACGTATACGGAGGTAGCCATCTTTATCTTGACTCTGATAACTTGCTGCAGCGTTGATATCACACAACAAAAGTCATTGAAAAAGTAAAGATAAAGACGGCTACATCTGTACTTGAACTCGCAGCTTTGTATATTCTGAAGTCTTCACAGCTGTATAGTTTGGCGTTCCCTGTGATTTGTACAATATCAATTTGCACCTCACGTTCCAGTATGAAATGAAGTAACAAGTGTGCAGCTTGTACCTCTAATATACAGCCCAGGTACATACAAGCCGCAGGTAGACCCCCACCATTAGCTAGAGCACTCATCTAGACCAGAGTTTCTCAATGTGCCCCCTAGTCAAAGAAATCCCAAGCAAGTTTACCCCCAAAAATATAAATTTTGACCAAAACTCTCAACATACTGTCCTGCAGCTATTCTTACTGTATAGCTAATATAACAGAACCAGTATGTAGCAGTACCCCCATAACAGAGCCAGTATGTTACAGTGCCCCCAAACAGAGCCGGCACGCAACAGTTCCCCATAACAGAGCTAGCATGCAACAGTGCCCTTAAAAATAGAGCTAGCATGAAACAGTGCCCTTAAAAACAGAGCTAGCATGCAACAATACCCCCATAACAGAGCCAGCATGCAAAAGTGCCCCCTATAACAAAGCCAACATATATATCAGTTCTTCATAACAAAGCCAGTAGGTAATAGTGCCCCCATAACAAAGCCAGCATGCAATAGTGACTTTATAACAGAGCCAGTCTACCCATTACAGAACCATCAGGCAATAGTGCCCCCTATAAAAGAACCAGTATGCAACAGTGCCCCATAACAGAGCTAGGATTCAACACTACCCCCTTAACAGAGCCAGCATGCAATAATGACCCCATAACATAGCTAGCATGCAATAACACCTCAATAACAGAGCCAGCATGCAACAGTGCCCCCATAACAGAACCAGCATGCAACAGTGCCCCATAACAAAACCAGTATGCAACAGTGCCCCATAACAGAACCAACATGCAACAATGCACCCTATAACAAAGCCAGCATACAACAGTGATCCAATAACAAAGCTAGCATGAAACAGTGCCCCCATAACAAAGCCATCATGCAACAGTGCCTCTATAACAGAGCTAGATTGCAAAGATACCCCCATAACAGAACCAGCATACAACAGTACCCCCATAGTAGAGTCAGCCTGCAACCATAGAAAAAAAACTGACAGAAGCAGAGCCTAGGGATTCCACACGTACCCCTAGATCTGTGCCATGTATCCCCTAGGGAGGTGCTTCCCAAGCTTTCTAAGCCAAGTACCCCTAAATCTGTGCCATGTACCCCCTACTGAAACAAATGACACACAAAATCCCACAAGGCTACAGCCATACACTCCACTGCCCAGTAAAAACACAGCGGGAGCACAGTTTACATTCCCCTTAGAGACAGGGAATGTACCCCATAAAATACATGTACCCCAAGTGGAGAACCTAGGATCTAGATAATTGTAATCAATCACATCTCTCCATAGCGCTAACTGTAATGCTTTGTTTAGGCTGAATTATGCAGTACCTCTGTTATTCCTCCTGGACATTTATGAATTAATTAGCAACTGGGTGTTACCAACCCACTTGTAAATAAGATGTGTCCCGACTCTGACACTGTCCAATCACTGCTAATAGTGTCACAATGTGAAGAGAAACACCCCATTAAGGGCATGTTCAGACGTGGCAGAATTTCTGCAGACACTGTCCGCATCAATGCCGCACATAATCCGCGTTGCGGATTCCGTTGGGGATTTGGCTAAAATGTTAGGTAAAATGCTGCGGATTTGTCGTTGCGGATTCAGGTTCGGATCACACCCTGCTCTCTATCAAACATTCCATCTCAGTCTGGGTATCGACCTCGACACACATAGGTCCAGCCTTGATCCCGTGTGTTGCGCTCACTATTCCCTGCACTGGAGGTGTCCCACAATTCGGGACGGTTATGTACCTGAAAAACAAATAGACAGTGCATATTGAAGTTTGATTTGTTCTTATGAATAATGTTCTATATGTTATATGTTTATCTTATCTTTGTTATAATGTTTCAGACATCATACATACAAGTAAACTAGTGAAAACATGACATAAAGGCTGGATTCACACGAGCATGTTCGGTCCGTAATGGACGGAACGTATTTCGGCCGCAAGTCCCGGACTGAACACACTGCAGGAAGCCGGGCTCCTGGCATCATAGTTATGTACGACGCTAGGAGTCCCTGCCTCTCTGCAGGACAACTGTCCCGTACTGTAATCATGTTTTCAGTACAGGACAGCAGTTCCACGGAGAGGCAGGGACTCCTAGCGTCGTACATAAGTATGATGCTAGGAGCCCGGCTCCCTGCACTGTGTTCGGTCCGGGACTTGCGGCTGAAATACGTCCGTCAATTACGGACGTAATTAGTGTGTGTGCACATACCCTAATAAGCCTGGAAGGTGAAAATGGAGGATTTCTCTTCCTCATCAGAATGATGAAATATTCTGTTCCTGAAAGAAATCTGCAACGCAACACACAGCAAATCCGCAACACACATTACATCTGTGGATTTAATTGCGTAATTTTGAAACTCCATTGAAGTCAATGGAGAAATTCCGCAACAGACAGTGCATGCTGCGGTCTGAGAATTCCGCACCGCAGCCTATGTTCCGCAGCGGAGTTTTCCGCAACGTCTGCACGAAGTTAACTAAAAAAGTGTTGAAACCAATGGACAAACTGCCTGCTGTGGATTTCCACTGCGGACTGTCCGCAGCAGAATTCCACAGCAATTCCGTCACGTCTGAACGTGCCCTAACAAGGGAAATGCTAATGTCCAGTTGTCAAGGTATTCATACACTGCCAGGAGGAATAACAGAGGGACTGTACAATAAGAAAAGATGCTTAAGAATTGTTGTTTTATGGGAAATACATGTAGTTGACAGATTTTCTTTCATTTATGATGATAAAAACAACTCCCTTTAACATTTTTGAAACTTTTTGAAAATTTTAGGGCCAATTGACCGTTCTTAGGGCTCGTATCTGTGTGAAGCCAGTTTATTACTTCCATTTTTGTATCCAACCGTTGAATTTAATTATCTTTTCTGTGCAGTGGCTGTAAACCCCGGCTTCACTATTTACGGCACTCTAGTTTTCATTGAAAGCAGGTCCGAAAGATCAATGAATTTGCCAGAGAGGTCAGCAAAATATTGGATTTTTCTTTTTTTATTATGCACTGAAGAGCTTTAATTTTTTTTTCATTAACAGGAGTATTCAGTTTT
Organism: Rhinoderma darwinii; assembly: GCF_050947455.1. Lineage (NCBI taxonomy): Eukaryota > Metazoa > Chordata > Amphibia > Anura > Rhinodermatidae > Rhinoderma > Rhinoderma darwinii. Next base: position 74,963,763 of record NC_134698.1, on the reverse strand, counting down.
ATGAAGAGTCTGGACTGGTGTGAATGGTGAATCATAATCAAATAAAAACATCAATGATATAATCTTCACATTGTGAAATGAGCTGGTCCCGGGCCAACGACATATCTATCCTGGCAGCGTGGTAGAGATTGCAGGGACAATAAAATCCCTTTAGTGTACGGATCCAATATGGCTGCTGGGGGATGGAGGGCGCGTTCATGTAAAAACAGTAACCACAAAAATGTTTATTTCAGTAATTATCTGTATCATGTTCAATATACACTCGCAGGTATAAGGCCGGTTTCGCACGTAGCATAAATACTGCGGAATTTCCGCAACGGAATTCTGTGTGGAAATTCCGCAACATTTACAGTAGCAGCAAAGTGGATGAGATTTGAAAATCGCACCGAAAACGTTAATAAATTGACCTGCGGTGCAGAATTTAAATCTGCAGCACGTCAATTTACGTTGCGTTTTCGTTGCTTTTCTGTTGCGGGTTTTCCCCATCAAATTCAATAGGGATGCAAAACCCGCAACAAATAGCCAAGTGTTGCGACTTTTGCGGCGGAATCGCAGCGATTGTGCCGCAAAAATCGCAACTCAGAAAAAAAGTTTTATACTTACCCAGAACTCCCTGCTTCTTCCTCCAGTCCGGCCTCCCTTGATGACGTTTCATCCCATGTGAGCGGTGCAGAAAATCACAGGCTGCAGCGGTCACATGGGCTGCAGTGTCATCGAGGGAGGCCGGACGTCAAAGAAGGGACGCGTCACCATGACAACAGCTGCGGTAAGTATAAACGTTTCATTTTTTATATGCTTTCTGCAGCGGAAATTCTGTGTGAAAAACTGCACTACAATGTGGTGTGTTTTTTCGGACGGAATGTGCTGCAGGTTCCAGGTCGGATGCGCTGCGTAGTTTTACGTAACACCCTTCACCCATATACATATGCACACTATATATGCTGATAAACTATTTGTAATACAGACACTATATGAACAATAGTATTGGGACACCTCCACCTTATACCTACAGGATCATATATGACATCCCATCCTAAATCCATAGGTATTAATACAGTATGGAGTTGGTCGCACCTTTGCTGCTGAAAGATCTTCCTCTCTTCTATAAGATTTTGGGGTATCTGTGGGAATTTTCGCTCATTCATCCAGAAGATCATTTGTGAGGTCAGACACTGATGTTGGGGGAGAGGACCGGGCTCGTAATCTTCTTTCGGTGTTGGATGGGATTGGGGTCAGGACTCAGTTCGGCCAATCATGTTCTTCCACACCAGACTCCCCCACCAGGTCTTTATGGACCACGCGGTTTACGTAACTCCCGTAGTAGTGAATGGCAGTTACAGAAGCATGCGAGCTGCGCTGTTTTCGTAACTCCCGACCTTATAACCTTTTTTTGGTCGGAATTCATCTGGTTCAGCCGCAACACAGAGCGGCAGAACAGGGTTTAGGGGACCTCGTTCTGGAGATAGGTGCGGGTCCCAGGGGTGAGACCCGCATCTATCTGACATTTATGATGGATCCAGTGGATATGTCATAATTTTTTTTCATGGGAAAACCCCTTTAATGGCAGAGGAGATTTGGAGTTATTGAGTCAGCAGAGCGTTGGCAACTTTTTTGCACTTGCTCCTCAGCACTCGGCGCCCCCGCTCTGTAACATTACGTGGTCTGCATTTCGTGGCTGAGCTGCGGCGGTTCCTTCCACTTTACATTAATCACTCACAGTTGATGTTGAAATATCTAGGAGGGAAGAAGTTTCCGGAACTGACTTGTTACAATGGTGGTGTCCTATTACAGGACCGCTCTGGAATTCAGGGATCTCTTTACAACGACTCGTTCTATCATTAATGTTTATAAATGCGACTGCATGGCGAGCGCCGGATGTTATACACCTGGGGGGATTGGGGCTGAATGAAACATGATGATTAAGAGGGGGACCAATACTCCTGCCACCATCTATGCAGGGAACTACAGCACTGCTCCATTCAAGCAAATACCAGACACAGCCTATGGTCAAGGGTGGCGCTGTTTCTGGAAAAAAAAAACAGGACTAATCTAATAATCCCATTTACTGTAAATAGGGGTGGACAGTTCATGAGGCAAGGTGAGAACTCAGGCAGCATCCCCTCCCTGACTGTTAAAGGAAAATAATTTTGCAGATCTATAGTCCATCTGCACGCTTTCCCCATATCTGTTTTGGAGGGGTGGGGGTGATATTTCAGTCATTGAGTATCAGCCGTAGAAGCACATGCTGTATCCGTGATGTGAATGCAACCACATGGTCCTGCTCAGCCAATCAGCAAACGATATTTGCATATTCCAGTGTCACCAAAACTGGAATAGCCCTTTAAGGGGAATTTGTTAAAGAGAAAGTTCAGTGAAGACTTAACAGTGAGGCTTTATTCAGACGAACGGGAAAAACGTCCGTGCAACGTGCGTGATTTGCACGCGCGTTGCACGGACCTATATGTGTCTATGGGGCCGTGCAGACATGTCCGTGATTTTTCCTCAGCGTGAGTCCGCTGAAAAAAAGTCACGACATGTCCGTTCTTTCGGCGTTTTGCACGCATCACGCACCCATTGAAGTCAATGGGTGCGTGAAAACCACGCATGCCGCACGGAAGCTTCGCGCAAGAGCTGTCAAAAGGATGAATGTAAACAGAAAAGCACCAAACATCCAAACGGAGTGTCTTTGAGATGAGCGAACCCGGACAACCGAACCGAACTTCACCGGGTTCGGCCGAACTCGTTTTGGCCGAACCCGGCCAAAAATTTTCCGGTACGCGACGTCAGGAGATAGTCACTCTCCAGGGTGCTGAAAGAGTTAAACTGTTTCAGCACACTGGACAGTGACTTCCGATCCCAATATACATGAACGTGTAAAAAAAAAAGAAGTTCTGACTTACCGATAACTCCCGGCTTCTTCCTCCAGTCTGACCTCCCGGGATGACAATTCAGTCCAAGTGACAGCTCCAGCCGATCACAGGCCAAGCACAGGCTGCAGCGGTCACATGGACTGCCGTGTCATCCAGGGAGGTGGGGCCAGATGTCAAGAGAGGCACGTCACGAAGGACGCGTCACCAAGGCAACGGCCGGGAGGGAAGTTCTCGGTAAGTACGAACGTGTTTGTTTTTTTTTAAACAGGTTGCTCGATATGGTGATCGGAATTCACTGTCGAGGGTGCTGAAAGAGTTACTGCCGATCAGTTAACTCTTTCAGCACCCTGGACAGTGACTGACGTCGACTAGCCTCATCTCTATGATGGCGGCTGCGCGAAAATCACGCAGCCGCGCATCATACACGGATGACACACGGAGCTGTCAAGTGGTTTTTGCGCGCGCAAAACGCTGCGTTTTTTCCGTCCGCAAAAACGCCACGTTCGTGTGAATCCAGCCTAAGGGTAGGTGCACACACAAAACCAAAAACGTCTGAAAATACGGAGCTGTTTTCAAGCGAAAACAGCTCCTGATTTTCAGACGTTTTTTTAATCAACGTTGCGTTTTCCCTGTGTTTTTAACAGACGTTTTTGTAGCTGTTTTTCTATAGAGTCAATGAAAAATGGCTCCAAAAACGGCTGAAAAAGTGACATGCACTTCTTTTTCGTCGCCGTTTTGAAAAACGGCCGCGTAAAAAAACGCCCCGTCGGAAGAGAACGCCATTTCCAAATTGAAATCAATGGGCAGATTTCTGGAGGCGTTCTGCTTCTGATTTTTCAGCCGTTTTTCAAGACGTTTATGGCCCAAGAAACGGCTGAAAATACACTGTGTGAACATACCCTCAGGTACAATCTGCACTTACACATGATACAGTGTGAGTTTTGGAGGTGTTGCCCTTTAAGGATTGATAATTCTATTCAATTTAAAACAATGTAATGTATCCAATTATTAAATGTCAAGAACCAAATGTAATACGAAATGTAAAAACTCCAGATCATGCAAAGCGTAAAAAAAAAAGGTGGTCCAGAAAGGGTTAAGAAATTTTCTTTGATCGAATTTAAGACATTTGAAATTGTATTTGCTGTTTTCTGCCAATGGGTGGTAGCAATATGCTTAGCATTATGTTTTACGAACAATTTCTGGGCAATAGAGCTTGGCGAGAACAAAAAAGAAGAAAAAAAAAGAAAAACGTTCCATAGAATGTAACAAAAATGTTTCGTAACCCTGAAACTCATAGCAACAAAGGAAGCGATTTCATTGGCTGAAAGGATTATAAGGGCAAGTGACAACAGTAAATGTACAATATTTCAAAATAGGGTTCAGCAAAACCAACACAATGTATTCATATAGCGATTCCGGTCACATGGATATTTAAAGGGGCAGTCTGCTTATCAAATGCCCTCAAGCAATTCTTTGTTAATAGGGTTTTGATGGGGAGTTCCCCTGTTCAGGACCCTCATCCATTAGCCAGATTGGAGGTTGGCTACAAAGAGGGTCGCTCCCTTTAGAGGACCTGTCACATCTATGTATTACATGTACAGTCGATTGATTTTAATAGGCATTGTGTAATACTAAATTTCACCTGTGGTGTCGCTGCAGGGAATATGATCACTTTCTGCAGAGTTTCCAATTATTTTTCAGTTTGTTTGGACAGTTTGGAAATGTAAATCTCCTGTTTCTGCCTGGAAACCATCAAGAAGTTGCTGATGACTGATCTGTACTTTTTATTATGTGTTAATATTTAGTATTTTAAAGGGGTTTTTCAGCCTAAAGCATTTTTTACTTATCGACTGGATAGGTGATACATGCTAGATCGGTGAGGTGCAACCGCTTGGACCCCCACCGATCAACCGTAACGGGACCCTGATCCTCCCCATGCCCCAACTCCAAGATAACGGCTAGGAGGAGTTTGAATGTAGCAGCAACCAGTCTATGGCACTGACGGAAACAGTCGAGCACTGTGCAGTCGGTCCCTAACCGATCCAGCATTTCTTACCTATCCATTGGATAGGTGGAAAATGCTTTAGGCTGGAATATCCCTTTAAGTGCCCAGTTATCAGCCAAGTCATGTTTCGAGGCTTTTTAAGGGATCGGACCTTGACTTAAAAAATAATTACCTATAGGTGACACTGGAGATATAGTTTTCTTTCTTCTGGAGGTCAATCAAGGACGTCCATACCAGAAGAGTGTGCGGCTACTCTATGGGGCCACCTCTGTTTGGTCTCATCCCCCTTGCTAATAAATGATGAGCACCTGTACAGGACTCTCATCTCCAGGGGAACTGTATTAGAAAACAAGTGGGTGGGTAATTGGTCCAATGACCACAGAAAGGGCATGGAAGGGAAACAAAGCCTAGGTGGCAAACCCTTAACGGGAGGAATTCATATTGATATTAGCTATTTAGTCCCGTCACTGAGGAGACCTACTTTGCATATCTTTCCCAGGGAGCATTGCCTTAAAGACCCAACCTTTTGCTGGCTCACTGCAAGAAGAAGCAGAACTTTTAATGTTGGAGTTAGCTAGAAAATAAGTAGGATCATTTCTATTGAGTACGTGAGTTGGAAATTTTTGTTTTTGTCTTCAAAAAGGACCTATCACCTCTCCTGAGATGTTAGTTTTAGTAAATACTTGCATTCCTCATAAAATAAAAATTCTGGGGCATCTGCCTTGTGCCTACCTCTGTTATTCTTCCTGGAAATGATTAAATAAATGGGCGTTACCATTCACCTTATCAATGGGGCATGTCCCTACACACTCTGAAATTGTCTATTTAGTATTTACGATGCAGAGGCACTGATATCCATACATTTCCAGGAGGAATAACAGAGGGACGGAACAATGTAAAGTTCTAAGAAAAGATGCTCATGCATTGTTATTTCATGGGGGACTCATGCATTAGCTAAAATGGACAAATCGGGATATTCATCAAGGAATTTTGTTAGTTCTTTTCAGTCATGTCCCTTTAAATGGGATTCTGTTGATTTGATTGTTAAATAGCTGCTTTTACTAACTCCTCTGTGCTTGTGTATAAAGCTCATGACAGCAGCAGTCATAGTGGGATGTTATTTTGCGGTATTTTGCATTGCAGCTAGAAAGTTATTATGCAATAGTTCAGGAGAGAACATTCATGATACCAATCGCTGCTCCTGACAAGTGACTTGTTCTGTGTATTAGATGAAAACATTCCTTATCATAATGTTTTATCTCCTCATTATCTCAGCATGTAACACTCACCGAGTTTGGCACTTACACTCCAAGTGAATTTTTCATTAATGGAGTTGATGTGCGCTCTCCCTTCCTGTCTTGTTTCAACACTTTGTGTGTGTAATAAAAATAATCTCGCAGAATGAGCAGACTACAAACACAGAATATTATATTTAAATATCCAGGATTGTCGCTCGGGCTTTTATTCGTTTTTTGTTTTTTTTACATACACATGTAGTTGAGCTATTATTGTTCCTTTCTAAATAGAAGATTGGGCTCTGTTGTCATGGTTACGAAGATTGTTTTAATTTACAGGGTGGGAGGGGCTATATTAGAGTATGACTAATATGCAAATAGGACCCCTCCTTAAAGGCAGACATTTACATTTGCCTTAAAGTGCACCCTTGAACCCCATTTTGGTTTTGTTATTTTCAAACCCAAAAATTTGATGCTAATTAATTGAATGTGTCTTTTTATTGGTGGATGAATTTCTGATACAGACCTACAAATCTCCTGTATGGACATAGAGATAAAATAATATATTCAGTCTGCCGGTAGTCACCACTAGAGGGAGCTGAGGAGCTTACTGCATACTGTTATACAATGAACTCAATAATAATACAGTATTCAGAAAGCTCCTCAGCTCCCTCTAGTGGCAGCTGCAGGTAGCCAGAATTTTATCATTTAACTATGTTTGTGCAGGAGATTTGGAGCTCGGTGTCAGAAAAAAGGAGCTCTGACTGCCATAAAGATATATTAAGAAATGAATCAGCACTGAATATTGGGCCCAAAAATGACATATTGATAAAAGGTGAAGATTTACTTTAAATTGCAGCTCTACATTTAATCTACTTTAAAGAGAACCTGTCACTATGCAGATATATTAGAATGATGACATCAGTGAGAATAGTTGCATACACCCCAAGGGGAGATGGGCTTGAAAAAAGAAAGAACTCCCTTGTCCTGGGGTGTATCACATGATCCATCTCAGCCAGTCAGCAGTTATTGCATGGCACTCCCTAATGAGTCCCATATAATTCCGCATTTTGACTCATCAGATATTAACCTCATCTGATTTGTAGGGGGTCACTGTCTGCATCTGACCTATGAACGTTCTGCGCTGCATATCAGACATAATATATGAAATTGTAACACCACATTACTTACAGTGAATAAACTCCGGGGGCATCACTTGCTATTTTTAGTGTGGCTGTCCTCTTATGTGACAGACGGGCTTTTGGAACCTCTTAGGAACCAGGATCCAGGTGCCAAGAGTTTCTTGCAACAGTCCCACAGACAGGACATAAAAAGGGGTGGGGTATATGCTAATTTGTTTTAAGGGGGTGTTTCCTGGCATACCAGGCATTTCAAAGCCTTAGGATTTCAATGTTGGCAAATATGGAGGTGCGACTGAGACCTCCGAACCCCTTATAGTTATGCCACTGCCACCAGTTATCCAGTGTGACCTTGCAAACAGCCCCCCATAGCTCAGCTTCCCGGACTCCTGCGAGTGTAATATGGGGGATTTTGGACTTAATTGCACTTACGGCTTCAATTTTCCCAGATATTCATATGATATGTCTTTGTGTAATGCAGAAATTCAGCAGTCTACATTTTATTCCCTTCCAGGAACCTACCCGCAGCATTATCAATGTCTTGCTCCAGGTTAAGGACTTTTTTATTTCCCTAAAACCACAGAGGAATTGATGAGATTTTGGATTTGAGTTTGTGCTTGACACAAAATGCTAATTCATCTCATCCCACAAGAGTTTTTATTGTCATCGTTTAAATGTCTAAGAATGGGAAAGGCGAATGTCTAGATTGCAATCCGCACAGGTCCTGGATACCAAGTGCTGTTAAAGAGCAGCCGCTCGAAACCGCAGCCGACCCTGCAAAATTTAATAACATATTTTAAATGGAAAAAAAAAAATCCCCTGTAAATATAAATCCTTGATTCATCTTTTTTGGTTTGGTTTTTAAGAATTCTATTTAAAAGAGTTTTTAGTTATATCTGTATCTGGAAAAGCTGGGTGGCAGGTAAAGTGGCTGCAATTACAGATCCAACATGTGTTGTCACTCAGCTTTCCCAGATTGTTTTTTTCTTATACGGCTGTATAAATAAGATTTGCCTTTCAGGACTCCAGGAAAGATGTGTGAGAATCCCTGTGGAAACTGTTATGGTGTCCCTATTGACTGCCACCTAGCATCCCCAGAAACAGATATAACTACGAACTTCTAAACGATGTCATAAAGTGTCAGAAGAAAACAGTGAAATGCTATATAAAGAGGACCTGTGGCCTCTCCTGACATGTCTGTTCCAGTAAAGACTTGTTTTTCCCGTGAAATAATATATCTGCCATGTGCTGTTCCTCTGTTATTCCTCCTGAAAATGTGTAAAGGAGTTTACTGCTTCGGGTTACCATTCCTTTTGTCAATGGGGGGTGTCCCTACATGGTCTGATACTGTCTAATAATATAGAGCTGGGGTAGGCAAACCTTTAAGTATGGTATGCCCATTTAAAAAAATAAAAAATAAATTAAAGATGAAGTCCTCAGTGTTTCATGTAGTAGATGAAAGTCATATAACACAAATGGATTTCCTTAAAAAAATCTTACACAAGCGCAGTCCTGAAGAAACTAGTGACGTTGGTGCACGCTGGCGCCGTTAATCAATCCAATGGGACGTGTTGGACTAGGTTTAGGCTGGAGAGCATTTCTCGTGCCTAGGACTCGGCGTGCCAGGCAAATATGTGCCGCGTGCCGGCTGTGACATAGATTGCTGACCCCTGATTCAGATGATGATAGATAGATAGATAGATAGATAGATAGATAGATAGATAGATAGATAGATAGATAGATAGATATGAGATAGATAGATAGATAGATAGATAGATAGATAGATAGATAGATAGATAGATAGATAGATAGATAGATAGATAGATAGACAGACAGACGGACGGACGGACGGACGGACGGACGGACAGATAGATAGAAAGATAGATAGATAGATAGATAGATAGATAGATAGATAGATAGATAGATGTGATAATGCTCCATAATGCTGCCCCCACCGTGCTCCATAATGCTGCCTCCACCGTGCTCCATAATGCTGCCTCCGCCGTGCTCCATAATGCTGCATCCACCGTGCTCCATAATGCTGCCTCCGCCGTGCTCCATAATGCTGCATCCACCGTGCTCCATAATGCTGCATCCACCGTGCTCCATAATGCTGCCTCCGCCGAGCTCCATAATGCTGCCTCCGCCGTGCTCCATAATGCTGCCTCCGCCGTGCTCCATAATGCTGCATCCACCGTGCTCCATAATGCTGCCTCCGCAGTGCTCCATAATGCTGCCTCCGCCGTGCTCCATAATGCTGCCTCCGCCGTGCTCCATAATGCTGCCTCCGCCGTGCTCCATAATGCTGCCTCCGCCGTGCTCCATAATGCTGCCTCCGCCGTGCTCCATAATGCTGCATCCACCGTGCTCCATAATGCTGCCTCCGCCGTGCCCCATAATGCTGCATCCACCGTGCTCCATAATGCTGCATCCACAGTGCTCCATAATGCTGCCTCCGCCGAGCTCCATAATGCTGCCTCCGCTGTGCTCCATAATGCCGCCTCCGCCCTGCTCCATAATGCCGCCTCCGCCGTGCTCCATAATGCTGCCTCCGCCGTGCTCCATAATGCTGCCTGCGCCGTGCTCCATAATGCTGCATCCACCGTGCTCCATAATGCTGCCTCCGCCGTGCTCCATAATGCTGCATCCACCGTGCTCCATAATGCTGCCTCCGCCGAGCTCCATAATGCTGCCTCCGCTGTGCTCCATAATGCCGCCTCCGCCGTGCTCCATAATGCCGCCTCCACCGTGCTCCATAATAGTTCAACCTTGGCCTCATCAGACATAACACATTTTCCCACATGCTTTTGTCAGACTTGATGTAGGTCTATGCAAAACATGGCCGGGCTTGGATGTTTTTCTTTGATAGAAAAGGCTTCGGTCTTGCCACCCTACTCCACAGCCCAGACATATGAAGAATACTGGAGATTGTGGTCACATGCGCTACACAACCAGAACCTGCCAGAGACACAAGGAAGCAATGATTCTAGGGGAGAATATACCTATACACATGAAGTCCGACAGAGCCTGTATGGCCGAACACGGGGGCTATGCCGGCCGTACTAGGGAGCCATAGGGCATTTGTGCACTGCCGTAAGGGTCCCTGCATAAGTCTCTGCTTTGTGCATTAGCCCTCGGGCAAGTGGGTGACTGTACACGAATGCCAATATAGTGACTATGCTGCATGGCTACAGTGCATATAACTTACATGTACCCCAGACATAGTTACAGCTGACGGTATGTAGACGCCCTAATTGCAGTGCCACCATATGTGTCCGGTTTTCAATGGCTGATCCCGCAACCTGACCCCGAAACCTGATATAAGGATTAAAAAAATCCCATAAAAGCCAAAATGATTTTGCTTAATGAGAAGGCCGGTGCGGTGCTCCCTCTCCGCAGCTGGGGCGCATATAACGACCTATTAATATAGCCAGTCTGTCATAGCTGGAGACGTCCTTTCAGCTCCTGGGACCAGCGGCTAGTATTTCAGTGGTCAGCAGGGTCTGGTTTCTCTTTGTTAAGTGACAGTAATTACCAGAGGCACGGCCGCAGCGTTCCCAGCCGGATAAACCTGAAGTGGTTAATTGCTCAATTATACACCTTGTCATTTACCAGGCAGCCTACCGTCATACATGATACGGGAAATGTAGTATTATAAGTATTTCCCTCGAAAAATTGTCACCCGCTGTTTACTAGGTATGACTATTTTTGGAAAAGTTGGGTTACAGCTGATTTGGCTGCCATTATAACCTCCAAAAGGGTTTTTTACCCAGCTTTCCCATACTCCTGAACAGCAAATATGACTAGTTATTCAAAGGTACACCCTCCCTAAGAGGACAATAGAAAGATTTATTGGTAATATTGTCTGTATACAGCTCATCCCCCTCTAGAGTAGATGAATGTGGTGTCCGTCATGTTAGCAGATTTTAAGATGTTCACATGGGGATTCAAAGGATAAAGAGAACATAAAAAAGACATGCAATACATTATCTATCTATCTATCTATCTATCTATCTATCTATCTATCTATCTATCTATCTATCTATCTATCTATCTATCTATCTATCTATCTATCTATCTCATATCTATCTATCTATCTATCTATCTATCTATCTATCTATCTATCTATCTATCTATCTATCTATCTATCTATCTATCTATCTATCTATCATCTATCTATCTATCTATCTATCTCATATCTGTCTGTCTGTCTGTCTATCTATCATCTGTCTATCATCTGTCTATCTATCTATCGCATATCTATCTATCTATCTATCTATCTATCTATCTATCTATCTATCTATCTATCTATCTATCTATCTCATATCTATCTATCTATCTATCTATCTATCTATCTATCTATCTATCTATCTATCTATCTATCTATCTATCTATCTATCATCTATCTATCTATCTATCTATCTATCTATCTATCTATCTATCTATCTATCTATCTATCTATCTATCTATCTATCTATCTATCTATCTATCTCATATCTATCTATCTCATATCTATCTATCTATCTATCTATCTATCTATCTATCTATCTATCTATCTATCTATCTATCTATCTATCTATCTATCTATCTATCTATCTATCTATCTATCTATCTATCTATCTCATATCTATCTATCTATCTATCTATCTATCTATCTATCTATCTATCTATCTATCTATCTATCTATCTATCTATCTATCTATCTATCTATCTATCTATCTACCTATTCATCATGCAAAATATTTATAAGTGGTCTGGGGGAAAGGTTAATCAATGGTTAATCTGAGGTTACCTTGGTTTCTCCATCTGGAGTGGTTGAATACATATGAGCTCAGTGGGTTTAACACTTTGGCCCTGAAGACCACATCTGTCACACGACAGAGGCGCACACATTGCATCCGGATGGTGGGAGCGTCCATCAGAAACCAGTAACACTCGGGGCCTTTTCACTCTCAGCTACAAACCAGAGCCTGAGCTGTTCTTCACTTTTCATGCCTGCAGTCCTGTGTCTGTCCTTACAAGTTATAAATTATAATTGCTTCATAATATTCATATGCTCAGGCAAAAACACCCAGTGGCCCTTTCTGCTTTGGGGTGCAAAATGGCGAATGACTTGCCCATAGGGTCATATTGCTATGTCGGTGGAGTAAGATCTTCTTCTGTCATTGATATGCAATGTTCGTAAGCCTCTGTTCACACTTATATCAGGAGGCTCTGTCGGCGTTTCTGATATTTTTGATGGTAAGGGTATGTTCACACGAGGGCGTCCGTAACGGCTGAATTTACGGGGATGTTTCAGCCTGAAAACATCCCCGTAATGTCAGCCGTACCGGCATGTGCAGGCGCTTGAACGCCGCGTCCATTACGGACGTAATTGGCCCTGCTTTTCATTGGAGTCAATGAATAACGGCTCCAATTACGCCCCAAGAAGTGACAGGTCACTTCTTTGACGCGGGCGTCTATTTACGCGCCGTCATTTGACAGCGGCGCGTAAATGACGCCTCGTGTGAACAGACAAACATCTGCCCATTGCTTTCAATGGGCAGATGTTTGTCAGCGCTATTGAGGCGCTATTTTCGGACGTAATTCGGGGCAAAAACGCCCGAATTACGTCCGTAAATAGGCCGTGTGAACATACCCTCATAATACTGAAACCCTGACCCACCCTGACAAGTCAATGGGTCCTTTGAGGTTCACCGGTAGATGTTTGAGAACGGATCAGGCAACTATTATGGAACGGAAACCAATAATAATAACAACAAAAACAACAACAGTAATTATAATAAATAATATTTTTTAAAAATAACAACAATAATAATAATAATAATAAAAATATGATTAATAATAAGAATATTATTAATACTAATAATAATAATCATAAGATTAATAATTAATAATAATAACATAAAATAATAATAAGGAATAATAATAATAATTACTAATAATAGCAAATAATAATCACCATTTTATTAATAAATAATAATAGTAATAATAACAATAATAATAAAAATAATAATATAAGTAGCAATAATATTTATTATTAATAATGGTAATAACAGAAAATAATAATAAGAAATAATAATTAATACTAATAATAGTACATAATAATAATAACAAAATAATAATAAAAATATTTATAAAAATAGTAATAATAGTAAAAATACCACTAATAATAACAATAGTAATGAATATATTAATCGCAATAATGAATATTTTATAATAATAATAACAACAGAAAATAATAATAATAAATAATTAATACTAATAATAATAAAAAAATAATAACAACAATATAATAATAAAAATAATTATAATAATAATAGTAGTAATAATAATAATAATAATGTAAAGTTCTTTTAAACTCTTCAGGACCAAGGTGTCTTCATATTGCAGCACTAATCTTTTATTCTTGCATTAACGCAACAATATAGGGTCTTGCAGTTTCTGTAGATACCATTTTTGGATACATTTATGTTAGTTTGCATTTTTTATTAATTTTACTTTGGTGGACAAGCAAAAAAAACTAATGTTTTTTTTTGTTTTTTTAAGTTGTTCATTATTACATGCTGATTTTGTGTAATTTTACATGAATGTGTTAATAACCATATACTGGATTACTTATGTATGCCAGTATGCTGTGTCTGTGCGTAGGCACTTGGAAGATAATATTGCCAGCCATGGCACTCGGGTCCGCCTTGTGCAGGTTTGCCGCAGTTGGGTTGGGAGTGCAGAGTCCTTCGGCCGGTGATGCATGGGCACAGTGGCAGTGCCCACACGATCACCATGACAAAATATATTAGCTACCTAAGGCCCTTGACATACTGTTACGTCAAGGTGCAGAAAGGGGTAAATCAGGCAACAATGGAACCTGATAGGTATCGGATTAACAAATATTCTGGATTATTGGATGGTCATTGAAAGTAAAAAGCTCATTTGTAAAGATAGAGAGCGGTCAGGAAGGAAGCAAAAAGAAAACGTTAAAAAGAAGAACGTCCTATTTGATTATCTCGGATCAGCCTTGTGTATCCGGTCTTTCTGGATTATCGGATACTGGATTAAAGGAATTTTAGTAGTAGTAAGTAGTAATGAATGATGAGGACCGCACTGTATAATGTATCTACTGAAAAGCACAATAGGCCTTTAAAATACAGGAGATAATTCTGCAAACTTCAGAGAAGGGATCCGGTGATGATACCCATAGCAACAGATTTGATTTTGCATTCATTTTCTAAATTGCCCAGGAAAAATGACAGCTGGAAACTGATTGCTCGCCATGAGCTGCACCAGAAACGTTTTCCAATAATGTCATCTAAAAAAAACTGCGACAAAATTGAGAGATACGTCCAACTGAAGTTTTGTTTTTTTTCCCGCAAAATTCCTTTAATCCGGCAACTAATGATTCAGCATGCTAAGAAAATATAAATATAATCCAACAAATCTGAAATGATCAATTGTGGAGTAAATTTGAAAATAAAGAGAGCAGCAAGAATCTTTTTTGGAGCATCAAAAACCTGTAGAAAACATCCGGACATTTTTATATTTTGGAAATAAAAAGATTTAAAGGGTTAACCAGGATTAGAAAAATGGGTCTACCTTTTTTTCAGAAACAGCGCCACTCTTTTTTTTGGGCTCTATATGTTATTGCAGCTAATCCCTGTTCAAGTGAATCATGCTAAACTGCAATACCAGACAAAGCCCACCAGAGGCGTAACTTGAAGCTCCTGGGCCCTAAAGTTAAATTTGTAACAGGGCCCCTCACCTACCATGTGCCACTTATAATACTCGTGTCTTCTTATGTGGCAAAAGGGTCTTTGGGCCCCCTCAGACACCAGGGTTCAGGTGCGACTGCTTTCTTTTCACATCCTATAGCAACAGCCCATAGCCAAGAGTGACTCTGTTTTTGGAAACAAAATTAGATCCATTTTTCTAATCCTGGACAACCCTGAAAATAATCCAAATAATTCAGACTTTATTGTATCACACTTTGTTATTAATAGTTGTGATGTAATGCTAAGATGATGTCACTATATGACATCATCACATCCTGATTTCGCCAAAGTTTCGGATTTGGCAAATTCTGAAAACGATGGGATTTGTGGCATATAATCAGGGCAATCAGGGCGCTTGGATCGACATCAAATCGGCATGCCGATTCGATTCCATCAGACCCTTACATTTTTGGGTAATCTCTCTTTAGCTCTAATCCCGACTGCACCCATCTAGCTTTAAACAGAGGAATAACTTGAAGCTCAAGGTTCCCAATATGTAGGTGTGCCCCCAACTGTAGCATACCATTTATAGCACTGCTGTCCCTTTATGCAGCAAAAAAACCTTTGGGCCCCCGTACGCTACACAAATAAAACCTCCACGCCTACGGTGGTTACACCGCTATGTCTGGCCTTAAGCTGGCCATAAACGTTAGATAAAAGTCGACCTAACACATTGATTTGTATGGAAGAGACCCATACAGCGGAAAACTGAGTGACCCCTGTGGGAGCCGTAATTGCAGCGATATTGGTTTCCACCCAGCTTTCCCAGGAACAGATATAACAAGAACTTGGTAAAGTCATAGAGAATTATTAACAACCAGACTGAAGAGGACAACTCAATGGTCAATGGTTTGTAATTCCTGAAAAAAACTTTTTTATTATTTAAAGGGCAAGGCTTATTATTGACTGTCTATAGGGATATAATATATATATTCCTATATACATTTCTATATACCCCTATCTTATACATTATGCATTCAATTCAATCGTCTTACTCTGCCTATTTATCGTCTTCACATGCCTGCACTGTGCTTACCTGCATGTCACGGGTAGAAAAATGAGGATGTGGTGCGTGTATTACCCCAGAGGGTAACGTGTGGGATTTCTATAGGATCTCTATATTTTTTTTTTTTACTATGTCTGAAAATAAGATCTTATCTGACCTATTCACAGCTCTGTGATTAAAATAGTCCACGCTGAATCTCACAAGAATGGCGTTATTTTAGTTACAAGCCAGAACCTGCAATAACTCACCCGGAGTTCTGCTGTGCACATGGTGTTACAATGCAGGTCACCCGTCAAACAAGATTCTACTCTCTTTACTTAAAGGGACAAATTCTACAAAAACACAGAACAAAATCTTGAATTTTTTTATATATATAAATCAGAAAGAGGGCTACAAAGAAGATCCACATTTGAATAAAAGCACATGCAGATCATAGACAGAGTCTGGACAGAAGCTGTGAAACCAAAGCAGAGGCGTGTCTAAATACAAGTTGACTCCACCCTTCATTCCTCATGGGCGGGAACATGCTCAGAACCTCCCTGTTCTAGAATGGGAGTGTAAAGGGGGGTGCATTGGCTTCTGGAGCCTTTAGGGGAACACATTTTGAGTTGCTTTGCTGCCCCTTGTCTACTATGTATGGAATGATATTATGACCATTGTCTATTATTATGCTCAATACTCCCGACAACCATACAATGGTGGGGGAGCTGTTGAGCATCCTTATGATTAGGAGACCTCAATATTGCACAAATCTATACAATCTACCCCAACTCACCAAAAAAAAAACATCTGACTCCCAAAGGGCATCAGAGGGGTGGCGGTTAAGAATGGCCTCTGTGAGAGAAGTAACCCCTCTGAATTTATCCAGGAGACACAACCCCCTCTCCTTCTTTTAGTTACCCAAGATCCACATGTCCTCTCCTAGTTTTTCAAAAGACCTCCCAGGTTCCTCATAGAATTTAGATGACCCAAAAAATAGTAGAGGCAAAGGCAACGCTCCCTCACTACACGTTCTGGCTGAACATTCAGAGGACCGTGGGGCACAGTCTCTATATTTCATGCCCTGAACTGGTCTCTATGAACATTGCAGGGCACGAAGAGGAGGAAGCTGAATGCTGTACAGTTTTTGGCCACAGTCCGGGGCTAGACGGTGATGAAGTCTCTAGAGGTGAATAAATTACTGGACACCAGTACGTAACAGTTGTCACCACACCAGCCCATCAGGGATGTACCTAATTACCTCTTCAGAACCCTAGACCACCAGGATCTATACATTGACCCCTTCTCTACCCGAGACCCCAGTGGTGTTACCATTAACTCCTTTCCTACTCCAGACCCCCAGTGGTGTTACCATTAACTCCTTTCCTACTCTAGACCACCAGGGATCTACCTAATAACCTCTTCGGTACCCTAGACCACCAGGATCTACTCATAGCCACTTCTCTACCCGAGACCCCCAGTGGTGTTACCATAAAACACTTTCCTACCCTAGACCCCTAGTGGCGTTACTCTTTAAACCCTTCACTACTCTAGACCACCAGACTATATCTATTACTCCTTTATACCACTAGATTAACCTATTAATCCCTTCAACATTAGAAATGTACCCATTAACCAATTCCCTCCCTGGACCACCAGGCATGTTACCATTAACTCCTTCACTACTTTAGACAACTGGCGATGCACTTATTATCCCCTTCACAACCCCATATCCCCATCCATTAACCCTTTCAGAGCAATGACCATGATAACCACAACCTCGATCATAACTGCTGACGGTGGTCATTGTTGAGTAGAGCCCCCTTACATTTGCGCCATTATATATCCGAGGTGGTTATTGCTATGCAGCGGCCCAAACTCATTTGGGCAGTACCCAGTAAGCTCATCGCTGGCAGGGTTTATGCATTAAGATATTAGGCGTTAATAATAAGTAATTCCAGTGGTAAACTGGTTATACCAGAGTTTCCCTTTAATTGCTCTGTATATAAACCAGTTCAGCAGGAGATGACATTGTGTCCAGGCCTGTGTCTTGTAATGCCGGATGCTACAATGTAACTTCACAACTAATATCAGCACTAGTCGGATTACAGCGCTCATTGATAAGGACTCATGTGACATGCATTCATTAACCCTTTCACAACTACTAATGGCGGAAAACGAGGCGTGGAGCTGTAATTGACATGAACGTACAGATGTAACGAGCTGTCATTATAATGAGCAACATGAAACCTCCACCGCTCCCCGGACGCTGGCGCGAACCTCCATTCCTCCAAGGAGCGGGAAACGTGTCCTAGTGTTGTTAACCCCTAATGTGCCACATCTATTGAATTCAAAGTCTCCCCTATGTCTAAACATTATGGGGCAGACTATTCACAGCGTGTAAGGTGATGTGCCGTGTTAAAAGAAAGTTCATTTCATGTGGATCAGTCATATAAAAAAGTTTTATCTTAAAAAAAAAAAAATTCCTTTGGGCTGAATTCACACACTGTTTTTTTTTTGTTGTTATTTTTGTGCAGCCCGATGTTATATAAAAGTCTATAACATTTTTGTTGTCAGTCAGTTTTTTTTATAAATGCAGCGTGCTCTGGGTATGGCGTTTTTTCTGGTGTTTTTTCTTTATAGGACAAAAACGCCATAAAAATCATGTAATATTTAAAAACCGCTGACGTGTGACATTTCAGAAGTTTTGATCGTTGGGGGTCCGAGCAATGAGACCCCTCATCATGTAAGCGCTGAGCCGCTTGCTTTCTGTTCGGCTTTTCTCGGAGGGCCTATGTATCGGAGTACGGGCTCAATAGAAAGTCTAGGAGCCCGTACTCCGCTACATCGGCTTTCCGAGAAAAGCCGAGCAGAAACGAAGTGGCTCAGCGCTTACATGAGCACTTCTGTGGCTTCGTTTTAGCGATTAGTGGGGGTCTCAGTGCTCGGACCCCCACCTATCAAAACTTCTGACATGTCACTATAACATGTCAGAAGTTTGTTGAACATTTATTTACCCTTTAAAAACCAAGTGATAGCAGCACATTTTGGATTGTAATCCTGGAGATGTTCTAATCTCAATCCTTACAAGTCAATTTTATGTAAATCTGATAATCCAGAACGTTTGATAATCCGGCACTTGTCAGATTTGCTTAATGACAGGTAATAGTTCATTTACTGGTGTATATACAAGTAACTAAAGTGTACCTGATGAATGATCCTACTATATATACTAGTGTACAGGAAATAATTTCATACACCCCTCCCCCCCCCCCCTTCATTGAATGCAATGGGAATGACTCTGTGGGAGCTGTTGGATTTATGTTCCAAAGAACCACAGACCTTGGAAGGAATCTCGCTCTGAAAGCTGTTGTATTTTCCTTTGCTGCCTACTACATTTATGGAAAAATATTTTCCCTTTGCCCAAGTGTCACTCTGAACGGCTAAGAGTGGCAGGTCTCCCAGATCTACGCGCCAAACTTCCTCTACATGGTCTGATCTGAACGACGTATTACCGCCCAAATAATCTGTTTGGTTTCGTGGTGCTCGTACGCTGATCCCTGCCTCACCTCGCGTATTCCGCAGTCAAAAACGTAAAACGTAACCTTAGCATATGGGAGAAATCACCATAACTACACCATTCACTGACAGCAAGAAAAATGTGAATTTTTCTACCAGAGCCCCGGCCATCTGCTTCCCTTGCTCTGAAAGGCACAGGTACGAGTAAATAGGTGTATGTGAGGGTATGTGCACACGAGGGCGTCAGTAACGGCTGAAATTACGGGGATGTTTCAGCCTGAAAACATCCCCGTAATTTCAGCCGTAACGGCATGTGCAGGCGCTTGAACGCCGCGTCAATTACGGCCGTAATTAGCGCTGCTATTCATTGGAGTCAATGAATAGCGGCTCCAATTACGGCCAAAGAAGTGACAGGTCACTTCTTTGACGCGGGCGTCTATTTGCGCGCCGTCATTTGACAGCGGCGCGTAAATATACGCCTCGTGTGAACAGACAAACGTCTGCCCATTGCTTTCAATGGGCAGATGTTTGTCAGCGCTATTGAGGCGCTATTTTCGGGCGTAATTCGGGGCAAAAACGCCCAAATTACGTCCGTAAATAGGCCGTGTGAACATACCCTTAGGGTTTGAGTGCAAGTGACAGCCACTCAGCTTTTGTTTGCAGATGGCAATCCTCAGGGGACGCTTTCTTAAAGGGGTTGTCCAGTCTTATATAAATAAAGCTTAAAGTAGATCTGTCCGCTTTCTGGACATGTCTTTTTTGGTAAATATTTGTATTCCTCACAAAATAATAATTCTGGAACTTTTTTCCTGAAAAGGTGCAGCACATCTTTTATTCCTCCTAGCAATTTATGACTAAATTTACAACTGGGTGTTCCCATTACCCTTGTCAAAAAGGGGCATGTTCCAACACAGCCTCACTCTGTTAGCACTGATTGGACAGTGTCAATTTGTGAAGGGACACCCAGTTATTCATTTATTCATTAATTTCTAGGAGGAATAACAGAGGAACAGCACAATGTAGAGTTCTAAGAAAAGATGTTCCAGACTTGTTATTTTATGGGGAATACAAGTATTTACTAAAACAGAAATGTCAGGAGAGGTGACGAGTCCTCCCTAAGTGGGTTTTCCAGAATGTAAAAATCGTAGAAAATGTTCTCAAAAGAGCAAAATAAAAAAATTTGTAATATACGTACCATTCTAATTTTGAACTATTTTGTAGGTCCCACAATCAAAGGCAACGTAGGTGATATCATTATGTACTGAATGATACTACTATGACCAGCAATTGCCCGCCCCTGTCACCTGACACTATAGGTGGCACGTCAACGTGGATAGAGGAACGGCAGGTGCATTGGTGGATGCACAAGACAGGCAGCGGGGGTTAATTTTTCAATTTTAAGCCCAAATGTAATCCTTATATAATGAATAATTCTGCAACTTTTATTACATACTTTATTCAATGTCTGCCAATTGTTACGATTTCTGCTTCCTGTCAGTGAATGGAAACATTACAAACTGCATAACCGCATGGTTCAATACTGCAATGTGTCAACAGGATCTATCTCATATCTCTCAATCACATATCTATCTATCTATCTATCTATCTATCTATCTATCTATCTATCTATCTATCTATCTATCTATCTATCTATCTATCTATCTATCTAATATCTATCTATCTATCTATCTATCTATCTATCTATCTATCTATCTATCTATCTATCTATCTATCTATCTATCTATCTATCTATCTATCTATCTATCTATCTATCTATCTATCTCATATCTATCTATCTATCTATCTATCTATCTATCTATCTATCTATCTATCTATCTATCTATCTATCTATCTATCTATCTATCTATCTATCTATCATCTATCTATATCTCAAACTAAGACAGTCCTGGGCTGAGATGGATGACATCATCATGCCAGGTGCAGTGACATCACTATTTGAGAGATGTTTAACGGATCAACCTACAGTGGAATATAATCTACTCTACTCAGGATGTTCAGCCATGGTCCACATTTGGGCCTCACTGTTTTTGTGGTCACTTATCTTGCTAGACCTTTGGGAACAGCCCAGCATCCAATCACTGAGTCCACTTCATAGACAACATTGTGACCTACTTGACGCAAAGAAAACCTGAAAATCAAAGTTTCTCGAAAACAACGCGTAACTTTGTGAAATAAGATCCGGGAGATTCGAGGCTGTCACATGAAGACGAGACCTGGTCGGAATCTCAATTTGTGTGTCATCCGAGTGTATACAGCTCTAGTGAATAGACGGCCGCACCAAGGAATAGTCTGTTTGCAGGAAAATACCTGCCGGGTCTTGTCTGCCAGTGTTGGACTAATGAATGAATACACAACAACCCAATCAATCAAGCAGTGTTTGCTTTTGCCCCGGGTTTAGGTGAGGTCTGGTATGAAATGACCATACATGTCAAGTATGCAGCATTTATAGCCAAGGAAACGTCTGAGAGTGAGAAAAGACAAGGAAATACTGCTGGAGATGACTGTGGGCTTGTGTCGGCTGGTGGTAGGATGATACAATAAGAAGGAGGTTGCAGCTTTCTTGCACCCAAGAGCTTACGCTTTAATGGAACTTGCTTACAGTATGCATAGCTATGAGTAAAGGGAAAAAAATTGCTGCATGGAGCTGTATTTTAGAGCTTTGTGTAGGCATCTTGCCACCTCTCCCCCATCAAAAAGTTAAAACAGACCTCCGAGGAGGCTGTCAGTGTGAATTGCGCTCATTAGGAGTATAGTTTCTGACTAGTGGCATGCACTACAGGTTCCAGCATGCTTTAGTAAGACTGTAGAGGGGAGTGTTTGACTAACAATGGATGTCCTTGTGGTAGTCTGGATCACATGCTTACTGATTGTTTCCACTGGGGTACACACAAGGTCATACTGGTCCACCACGGAACCAAAGGATCCTCCGGTGGGCCCAGGCTCTGACACAATTATGGGCCTTAAAGCTCCAGCAGAAGACAACCCCATTTGGAGATCTTTGGAGCCAATCACTTGCCACTAGGGTCTATTTATTATGGGATGGTTCACAAATTATCTAAGGGACCTTATTGATGATGTGTCCTATGGGTACAATGACAACAACAAGGACTAAGATAAAATTAAAAGTGGACATGTACATGTTCTATATAGCTGGAGGGTGGGCCCTCAAAATCATCTGCTCTGGTGGGCCCATGGAACCCCAATGCAACGTTGGTTACACACAATTTTCTGCTGCCTGCTCTTTGGTAAGAAATTGCCTTTGTTAAAAAGTTGGTCTACATGCTACGTGTCCCAGATCAGGTCCTGGTTGGTCAAGGTAACAAGTTCATACCTATTCATATTCATACCCCTGTGTGGAGGAGGAGAAGTGACAAGCCTTCATATTTTTAGTCCTGCCATGCAGTGAACCTGGTTAAAAAACTGAGTGACTGGGTGACAATCACACGCCATGCTCTACGATAACTTCTGAAACAGATCACCAATGTGATCATCAAGATCGTTATTAAAGAAGTAGGGAATTATTTGCCATCTGGTATTACCAACCTTCAAGACTCTGGCCAAAATCTTGTGATGGTATCATCGAAAGCTTCTTCATCCCACATCTTGTCCTCCCAACTCCACCATGGTCTGCCCAGAATGCATGTCTTTTTCAATGGGGAGAGTGACATAGTCTGTAGCCAGACCCCTCTGACACCAGCTTATCTCCTGTGGAAAAAAGGATTTGGCATGTTCAAATCCAATGTGCCCAATCATTCTGTCCCCCAACATCTGTCATTGGAGGAGAGATTGGAGATCCTCATACTCATTAGATAGTTGTCCGATCCTGCCGAAAATGGTGGGTTCGGAAACTTTTATCTAATGGGTATGGCCAGCTTAAGGTGGTGTAACTCAGGTTGGCTCCATTTCCATTCCCCATGGCTCATGTGAACACATAGGTTGTCCTTTTCCCGTAAAGGGGGTGTCCCCAAATTAACTTTATCACCTATCCACAGGAAAGGTGATCAATGTGTGATCGCTGGGGGACCCAAAGCTGGGACCCCCTAGCGATTACTAGAATGGGGGTTCTGAAAGAGGAGCAGTGAGGAGAAGCTTAAATGGAGCTGAGGTCGAGCATGTGCGCTGCCGTTCCAATCAAAGTCTATGAAATGACAGAAACAGCCGAGTACATAGTTCGGCTGTTTTAGTCAGCCCCATAGACATTGAATAGAGCGGCTGGTCACATGCTGAAACCCCACTCCATTAAGCTCTTCCTCACTCCTCCCTCGGGACCCCCATTCTGATGATCATTGAGGGTCCCAGCGATAAGACTTTTATTACCTTTCGTCTGGTTTGGTGACAAATGTTAATCTTGGACCAACCCCTTTAAGCACCGCAACACAAGGCAGGTGTGCAGCTAGGAGGGGTTGGCTAAGAGGGAATCTACCATTCGTGTTGAGTGCCAGGTGAGTTGCCAAGAAGCCACTTTGCCTTGGCCAAGGTTTGTAGATACAGAGCTAGGGTGGCAAACTGCACCCCTGCCCCAGGTGTGAGAAAGTCTAGCTATGCCCCTGCACAAAAAGACCAGTCCATTGGAAAGGGGAAAACAAGCCCTAAGAAGAGAGTCAATCAGTCGATTTCTTTTCTTGCTATGAGGTCCATCTCCTGTGGACCCCCCATAAACATTCCTGGCTCTTTCATCGAGGAGAGGTGTACACAATCCTCTCTAATTTCCAAATCTAGAAACTAAAAAGACAGCTAGGAACCGCTGGTGAAAAGAATGCAGGAAGAGAAAGACGTAAAACGAGCTGTGAAGACTATGAGAATAATGTCTGGAGGACCTAACATATGGCCCGTCTGATAAACTATTGGATTTCACCTCCGTAAAGTTGGAAATTATATGTTGGTAGAGGAAAAAGGGCCAAGTTTAGTTTATTAATGCAGTGAAATCGAACCTTTGCTGGTACCCGAATGAGAATCATTCCACACCAGATGTTTACGTTACAATCCACATTGAAGGTGATGATAACTGTCGCTTCAGATCTGCCGCAATTGATAGGTGTTTATATGACCTGTCTTAAACTGATCAACACAAGGGAAAGAATCAAGATGGCCTCATTTTATTGTTACGCTCACTTAATTCTGAATCTTTACTCCCGATTCTTAAAGTAATACTCCACCCTTGGAGCTAATGATTATATTCCATAAGTATCAATACCCTAATATAATATCATTTTCAGTGTCACTTTCTATATAATTCAAATCTGACCGAAAGAGTGTGTCAGCATTGATCTGACAGTATACAGGCCTCCAAAAACAGCACCTGTATTCTACTGCTGGGGCCTCTAGAGTTATTCCATAGTAACATAATATAATTAGACTTCTAGAGTCATTTGTAACCAAGACATTTTTTCCTTTGGGGGTTTGAATACTTTTGCAATGCACTGTATATTCTTTAGGCGGGGGTGAATACTTTTGCAATGCACTGTATTTTTCTTGTCCAGATTCTTTAGCATATGATATTAAACAGCTTCTTCTTCATGCTGACAACTGACTGGCCTGTCACGTGACTTTATAACAGTGCTATAGTGAGGTTTAAAGCTCCGCCCATTAGACTTATTCAGAGATAGGACAACTCCTTAGACTCATTTGAACCAAATGAGGAATTTAGTCTCAGAGTATTAATTGGGGGAACACTGTCCATTTATTTACAGTCCACTTGGTTCAACAGCTGATATAGCACAATAGCAAAAATAAAAATGGGCCCACTCCTTTCACTTGTTCACCCCTCACTCTCAAACCTTGTAGGACAGGATGAGAAACTACTTTTAAATTGGTATTTTTGGATACATTGCACTAATGTAAGTTGCTATATGGATATGGACAACACTCACAGCCACATCCCCAAGAGTAGGGTTGGACTGGCCATCCATAGTGGGTAATGAGCTCCCTACTTGGACCCAAAGGTCTAGCAACAGGCTACCCAATTACTTTCGACAAGGTCTAATCTGTATTGGTCAATATACAATTAACCCACCTGATAAAGTGTATTTGTTCTCCACAGAATTATTTTTATTGGAGGACCCAAGTTCTAACATGGCCTATGGTCCCAGAGGTCCACAGCAGGGCGAAACATTTTTACCACACTCTATATTGAATAGTTGTCGCTTTGTTATATGAAGCGCTTTGGTACAGTGAGCGCGTTCCTCGCCGTAGCGACGTTACTTTCAGCTGTTTTCTCTTGGACGGTAACTTTTAACTTGGAGAATGCTTGAGAAAGCCACAGAGCTAATGGGAACCAGGCAGATAAAATGAAGTTTAAAGCAGGAATTCCTAGGCGAAGGCTTCCAGCGTGTGAGGTCTGAGTGAGTCACGAACTACCACAGATATCATTGGTAAGAAAAGCTTCAGACTGCAAGACTTGGCATAGGAAAATTGAGTCCAGGTTTCAGCCTTTTCTTGGGATAATCAACCAGTAAGACCATCGAAAAGCAAATACAATCACTCCTAGGCAACTTTTTTATTTTCCATATGTTAACCCCTATTTACCCAGGACACCAGAAAATGTTTAGATTTATTTTTTTGCATCAAAAGGGTTAACGACCAGAGGATTTGTGTATTATATAACATGACCCCAGGCGTGTATAGCTCAATATCAATCGCCACTTTATTATTAGAAACGGAAGCGCAGCCAATAAATATCCTATTTTAATATTTGTAGTGAGAATACTGAAAGATTGTTTATTTGATACATGGCGAGTAAAACTTGTTGTGTTACCACCAACTGAGAAGGATATAAACTTCTGATTACAAAAAGAATTCCAGAACAAAAATACACCGGTTAATATTTCAGGCTAAAATTGGAGTTGTATCTCCAAAAAAAAATAAAAAATCAGATGATTTTTGTATTCAGATTTTTTGGGTCTTGCGAGATTACAGTGCAATTCTAGAATGGGAATATGTTCATTTTTCTACTGAAATATTGTCCCGATCCACCTCAAAGGGATAGAGAATTTCTAAAAAGTTCAGGCAACCATTTTGGATAATGTAGGGTCAATTAGACACATCCTTTGGGGTCTTCTGGATGGTGAACATTGGTTATTGGGTCATAGCTAGGCTTTCCTTCACCTAACGAAGATCTAGTTCTCTGCCCCAGCCCTATATCTTAATAGCCTTGCCAAGGTACCTGAGTGGCTTGTTGACGTCCCTCTTGGCATCCTAAAACAAGGGTAGACAGACCTTCCACAGGTTATAGCCCAGGATACGTGTGTATAGGAGATTGGCCATAGGGGCCATTGAGCTTTACCAAGAATTATGGCTTCTTCATTCTAGGCATTGGTGGAGGTCCCATTGGTCAGATCACCACTGATCAGACATTTATGACGCCCTAGAATGTATCACAAAATCCTTTCAAGTTATCAATCTATGACCCCCCCCCCCCCCCTCCAACCAGTTGTCTTTATTTTTCTCTACCAGTCATGGCAATATCCTTGTAACATGTAAGCCCTCACTTGTATGACCACAGTGCTGAACACCTCCCATTAGATCATAACTTCTCATAACAGTTAGTAACAGCTCGTTCTAAGGACAGGAGCACTCACTGGAGCGCTCATTAGTCTCATCTGCACCAATTCCAAAAACCATCGCTGTACACTGTGGACCTGCACCACCTGCTGTCAAAAGATTAAGGCGTTAAAGAGGACCTGCACCTCTCCTGACAGGTCTGTTTTAGTAAATAATTGTATTCCCCATGAAATAACAATTTCACCTTTTCTTAGAACGCTACATTGGGCGGTTCCTCTGTTATTCCTCCTAGAAATTATTGAATATATTGACAACTGGGTGTTACCAGTTGGGGGCGTGTCCCTTTACAGACAGACACTGTCTAATCAGTGCTGACAGAGTGGGACTGTGTGGAGACACGCCCCTTTGACAAGGGGAATGGCAGCGCCCAGTTGTCAATTTATTTATACATTTCTAGGAGGAATAACGGGAATGACACAATGCAGAGTTCTACAAAAATATGTTCCAGAATTGTTTTTTCATGGGGAATACAAATATTTACTAAACTAGACCTGTCAGGACAGGTGATAGATCCCCTTTAAGGAAAACTGAGTCAAACCAACATGGTGGCCATTAAAGTTTCCATAGAGTTGACACCCAATTGTGTATCCAGATTTCCAAATGGTATAATGACTAGTTATGTATTGATACTCTAATATTACCAGGCAGATGTGCCATTCAGAAGTCTAGGAAAGCTGATTGATAATAAACCCCATGTTATTACCTACACCCCCCCCCCCCAGTCCATTCTCATTGCCTTTACAAGTATAATCACGCTGCAACAAAAATATCCAGTCTTCCCAAACACCAGCCAATAGCAACTCGGGCCGTCTATAAATAAATGAAGGCAAATAACTAAAATTAAGTTTATTGAAGGAGGTTCAAACACTTCTGGCGTTGCCTTTTACTGCAGCGAAATCTTTTAATGGTAATAGAGAGGCAGAGAATTTCACCAGATAACTAAGACCATTGATCTCCGGTCCCCTGGGCCAGACTGTCTCTGGAAGGGTTGCACGCATGGCTTGTGTCCAGATCTGCGCCCTGCCAAAAAAAACGCTTAGCAAGTTAGCAGCCAACAAAAATGTAAGCGGGCTGCTCTGCATGTGGGAAAAACATAAAAAGAAGTGGCTTTTCAGCTTAATCCGACAAACGTCAGCATATGACACCAATATTAAAATGAAATAGCTGTAATTTTCAATCACATTTGAGTTCCCTGGGATTAGTGCCTGAAAAATAAAGGAGGTGGGAAGCTATTTAAGGTTCTACTGTTCACAGTAAAAAATAAAAAAATAAAAAAATAAAAATTCCATGAACTGCACTTCAAAGCCGTCTGAAGGAATAAGATACACATGACATACACTCATTACTTGTACCAAGTAATGTCATTGATTTCTTATAAACATCTTAACCGAGGCGGCTCCGAAAGACCCCGGCTCCGTACAGCACTGGAATGTACGATGAGGAATTTTTTCATTTTATTTTTGAAATATTTCTTTTTTTATTATACAAAATCTCAAAGCACGGTTTATTCCATTTTTTTTCCATTAGTTGGTTAAATCCACCTTAGACTGTACAGGCAAATTCTTAATCTTCAGAAGGGCATTATCGTATTGGATTACGCTGTCAAGACGGTAAACTCTTCGGCCTGTCTTTAACTGGGCAGAACTGGGGAAAAGTGATTGATCTCTCTAAAAAGGGTAAAATGGGAGGGCGCTGTGAAGTGTATTAATGTCAGTTGGTGTATTTAATAACATACTTCTCGGCTGCTCGTCTAATAGAGGGACTGTGGAATATCCTTTTGGTTTTATATAGGTTTCGTATGGGTTTTTATTGCTTTTGGGTATGCACAGTTAAAGGATTTTACAGGACTTTGAAATTATTGTCCTACTCCCGACGCCTTAACCGATCAGTTGATTGCAGGAGCTGTCCCCTTCATTGTTTCCCAGGCACAGCACCGTATATTTTTTAGTGGCTGTACCTGGTATTGCAGCTCATTTCAATGGGGCTGAACAGCCGTGAGCTGCAATACCAGGCCCAGCCACTACAAAATGTATGGAGCTCTGCCTAGGAAACAATGAAGGGGGCACAGCTCTCGCTAAAGAGTCATGGCCTCTTCAATCATCTGATCTTGATGGTTTATTATAAGGATAGGCCATCAATATTAATGTTCTAGAAAACCGCTTTAATGTAATATCCAAAAATGTCTACACAACTTTTAGGGCTATGGACCCATTTGAATTGTCAAAATATTTTAAGTACACATTTACCATGTGGTGATGTAGATATAGATTATAGAATAATATAGAATATTATTGTCAGTGTGACCCTTCTATCAAAAAGGGACGTCCAAATTAGACAACCCCTTTAATACTCTTTGACAACTTGTTTATTAGACACAACTCTAATTGAAGATCATGTAGACGGAATCAACAAAGAAGAATATGAAGACTAAAACACTCAAAGAATATCCAATTGATGTCTAAAATTTTTGCTGCAGGGTTTTTTCCCGACTACGAGTTCAACTAATAATATAATTTCAGACTTCTGCCTTGTCGGGAGCAGTCATCTATAGGGAGCTACTTCCGTGGCCGGAAACTGATCATCCAAATTGTAAAGTCCACACCTCTTTAAAAGTAAATTTAAAGAAAACATTACTTAAATATTACGGAAAGTGATTGTAAATTTTTAATGTAATGTAATATTTAGATCCAAAATTCTGTGCTAATTTATTACTGAATTTACCTTTATAGGGGTTGAAACAATTTTTTTTGTTTTTACTGTTATAAAGCTCCAAATCTACTGCATAGACATAGAGTTCAATGATAAAATTCTGACTGCTAAAATCTGCCTCTAGGGGGAGCTTAATCACAGGAGCATACTGTCTTGTGATTAAGTCCATATATGATCTGTATGCAGTGAGCTCCTAAGCCCCCCCCCCCCCTTAATGGCAGGTGAAGGTAACCAGAACTTTATAATTTAACTACATTTCTATTCAAGGAATTTGGAGAAAATCACACAAAAAGACTATTATTATATGGTATTACATATTATTATATTAATTGTATACTGTGCCTATTAATTATATATTATATTAATTGTATACGGTGCCTCCAGCCACCACTAGGGGGAGCTTACTAGTAACTGCATACTGATATACATTGAACTCAATAATAAAACGATTAGCAGTAAGCGCCTAAGCTCCCCCTAGTGGAGCCTACCGGTTATGCAGGGGATTTGGATCTCTGTTTTAGAAAAACGGAGCGCCAACTGCTATTAACATATATTAAGAAATTAATCAGGACAGAATTTTGGACAAAATGGTATCAAAAATGGACATTCACTTTAAGATTGGGTGGTTTGATTATCCAACCAACACCAATCCCTCTAAAACACAAAGGGTCCCGGCCCACATCCTGGCATGTCTTAGCCAAGGGCATTGGATATAGACCAATCTACCTGAACATTAGAATTCTCTGTAGACAAACTTCCTCTTCCACAGTCCATTGATCTTCCCAATAATTAACATATATCATTTATTATGTATAACGCAAGCTTAAAATCTTCTATGACTATTAACAATCCGGACGCTAATTTATTTCATGATGTCATCTTTACTCACATGGTATAGGAATCTGTAAGGCATTAAAGTATTAGCGCCCAGATTTACAGTGCATTTGTCAGGTACGTCGCCAGTGATGGAAATTGGGAACATGACTTAATTATGTAATGCGCTCTTGGACCCATTAACGCGGAGGGACAATGGTTTTATCTATGCATATTGTACACCGGTGGTTTGAACCATCCCATTCTAGTAAATCTTAGAAATCCATGTTTCCATTAAACTTGATGAAAGTACGATTGATGAGTTAAACTATTAGTTGTTGAAGTGTAGAGTGAAGAACAGTCGATTCCTCTCCTTTCATAATTGAAATCATTTCAATTCATTTCCTCTTTGGCTGAATAGGGAGTGTGTTTTCAATAGTGGAGAAATCTTAGGGGAATCCATTGAAGTTACTTGGATCATAATAGTACAAGTTAATGGACATAAATGGTATCTATTTCAATCCATGAAGACATTTGTTTTGCCTTTATTTTTATGTAATAACAACAACCGACGCGTCGAGGGCCTACATAGATATCACCGGGTCCCATATTATGATATCATTTCATTCTTGCGCCAAACCAATGTGATTTCACAATGAATTCTTCCGAATCACAAACCCAGTGCTACTACATCTAACAAAATAAAACATGCTACATGCAGTAAGTATCTATGCTCTTAAAGGGCCGGTATGCAGATCACTCAGGCGGCAACTAGGAAGTTCTGAGAAGGGTCGTACAGTAGGTAAGATTTCCTTCACCCGAGACGAAGATTCAGTTTTCTGCCCTTGCCCTGTCTAAATACCCTGGCCAAGCCACATTGGCTTGATGTACGTGCTCTATACCCCGATTCTGAGACATGTTTTTTTTTAAATAAGATACATTGCTTCTTTAATATGATTGTTTTTTCTTGGTGTCATGATGCTTGTTGAGTGGCTAAATATACTGTCTGTGGTCCTAGACCATGGCTCGTTCTTGACCGTATCTGCTTGCCTATCATCCTGGCCCTCAATGAAGTTTGTAGTCATTACCTCTTCCAGTTTATACCTCATTTCCTCTGTCTTCTTCAGGTCTCCTCAGCTTCGGCTTGAAGTTCCTACCCCAACAAAGCAGCTCTGAGGTTAAAGAGGCTCTGTCACCAGATTATCAAATCCCTATCTCCTATTGAATGTGATCGGCGCTGCAATGTAGATAACAGCAAAGTTGTTTTTTTTAAAAAAACGATCATTTTTTGCCCAAGTTATGAGCAATTTTATATTTATGCAAATTAGCTTTTCAATGGACAACTGGGCGTGTTTTCTCGTTTTACCAACTGGGCGTGTATTGTGTTTTTACCAACTAGGCGTTGTGAATAGAAGTGTATGACGCTGACAAATCAGCTTCATACACTTCTCATCGTTCCCACCCAGCTTCTTTCACTGCAGACACACAGCATGACGTCACCCACAGGTCCTTCAACCTTGGCGTCGGACAGAGAAGATACATGGGCTCCAGGACGTCACGCTGTGTATCTGCAGTGACAGAAGCTGGGTGGGAACGATGAGGTCACCCACAGGTCCTTCAACCTTGGCGTCGGATGAGAGAAGACACATCGGCTCCAGGCGTCCGAGAGAGTACAGTTGCATCTGCAGCAGCATTACCGTGTACAGGTAAGCATAGTAAACTCCCTAGAGACGAGCATATTACCTTCTCGGACGGCTGGAGCCCATGTATCTTCTCTCTCCGACGCCAAGGTTGAAGGACCTGTGGGTGACGTCACGCTGTGTCTGCAGTGAAAGAAGCTGGGTGGGAACGATGAGAATTGTATGATGCTGATTTGTCAGCGTCATACACTTCTATTCACAACGCCCAGTTGGTAAAAACACAATACACGCCCAGTTGGTAAAACGACAAAACACGCCCAGTTGTCCATTGAAAAGCTCATTTGCATAAATAGAAAATTGCTCATAACTTGGGCAAAAATGATAGTTTAAAAAAAAAAACTTTGCTGTTATCTACATTGCAGCGCCGATCACATTCAATAGGAGATAGGGATTTTATAATCTGGTGACAGAGCCTATTTAAAGGTGTTATATGAGGACCAAAAATTATTAGCAGTGTAGTCTCTGCAGTATGTGAGTACACTCAGTGATATACATTCCGGTCCCCCGTCGTGCTGATTATGAGATTTTCATAGATTTTTATAGCGCTGACGGGGGACCGGAAGTCTAGTTGCACAATCTTCCTTTATGACGATACGACACTTTGTCATGTGACCGGCCCCGGTGTACTCTATGTACAAGCAGTAGCAGAAGTACACTACAGCAGGGTCGGTCACATGACAAAGAGTCGTATGATCATCATAGAAGGCTGTGCAACTAGACTTCCAGTCCCCTGCAGCGCTATATAAAACTATGAAAATCTCAGAATCAATGCGACGGGGGACCGGATGTATATTAGCGAGTGTGCTCACATACTGCAGTGACTACACTGATAATAATTTTTGGTCCCCATATAACCCCTTTAAGATCCGTCAAGTTACTTACAAAGAACCTCCTTGCAAAGTTCTCTGATGAAGACTAGGGACTCCATGTCTTGAAGATGCCACCTCTAGCCCTTGGGAACCCATTAAATCTACCTACTGGTCATTCCTTTTCAGGTAAGTATGACACGGTTTTGAATGCCTGAAAATAGAGGATGGGCCAAAATTCAAGAAAAGGTTCAGTTGATAAAACTTATTGGCCGGCCATCCTGGGTGGGAGATGGAATTGTAGAATGATTTCCTTATGGGAAGGGGGAAGGACTATTCCTCCATGGGCCACTCTATAGCCACAGTATAGCTGTACACTATTCATCTCCTAGACTATTATCTATTAATGCTCCTGTTTTATAGATCACATTTTCATTGGTCACAGAATGATATCAACAGCCTCGAGTTTTGATAGTGACCAAAAAAAAAATCAACCAAGAAAGTAAAATGACAGTAAGAAAACTTGTAAACAACCATTCAGTCTCTTAGCAACAGACGGCGAGAAATGATAGGAACACACCAGACAAGCTTGTTTTCTACTGATTACCACTAAGAAACCAGGAACGGCATCTAAACACCTGCCTTAGGGCCCTTCTGCGCCTCTCTATCCAGTTCTCTAGTGTCCCACACAACCTGGGCATGGCGCCATATATTTTTTTATAACGTAAAGCCCAATGAAATAAAAACAAGCCCATGAGAAAGACGGAAGTTTCACAGATATTCTTGTAAATACTATGTTTGCAACAACACTGTCAAAAACTCTGGTCTCTGATGGATAATGGGTATGGGTTTGGTGGTTGTCTTCATGCCAACATCGATGTTTATCCATAATCTTGAGATTAATATGTTTACTGTACTTCCATGCGAGCAGTGTAAGAAGAGGCATCAATAGAGGTGAGGTGCCAAATAAAAAAATTAAACCGGAGCCCCTCCTGTTACTGGTTAATGCCACTGCACTCAACTCAATCAAAAAGGCCTGTAACTTTTTGATCCCCCCCCCCCCCTTCATGTCTCTTGTAAGAGAGAAGGCCATGGTGACCATTGGGGCAATCTCCCATTTATTATTAATGCGCTCATGGAGAAAGGGAGTTCTGCATTCCCCATAATATGAATGGGACTAAGATGAACTGGGGCTCTGCCTCTCGATTGGCCCTATAGCAGCCGATCGATCTTTATAGGACTTTTTATATATAAAAAAAATAAATCTCCAAATATAGATAAGAACAGTACTTTTTGTATGAAAAATATCTCCATATAAAATTAAAGGACAATGTATTAATACTGAACTTCACCCGACATGTTAGACATACTTCATGGTGGATGTACATGTAGACCAATAACGTGCCCAA
Source organism: Rhinoderma darwinii (assembly GCF_050947455.1). Lineage (NCBI taxonomy): Eukaryota > Metazoa > Chordata > Amphibia > Anura > Rhinodermatidae > Rhinoderma > Rhinoderma darwinii. Next base: position 74,929,223 of record NC_134698.1, on the reverse strand, counting down.
AACAATGGTTCACGGCTTTAATAACTTAAAAAAATGTTGTGACTCGTCCTTATCACACACCATGTACTCTATTTCTTTTTTTGCCACGTTTTGCTTAGTAATTCTGCGATACGTCTAAATATGACCCATTGACCTATGTTATTCAAAAATAATCAAAAATTTTACGGTGCACTGATGTGGAGGGGCGTCCTATATCACTTTGAAAATAACGTTTTATTATCTGCAAATTCTCTTTTATCTCATTCAGCTGTTTGTCTGAAGATGATGGTCAATGCTCGTCCTTTATCCCCTACAGGCAGCCTGATTCTTTATGTATAAAGGGGCTTATGTCAAAAGGTGGTGTTGGAGGGTCTTAAAGAAGAGGTAGCACTTTCCAAAACAAGGGACATTATGGCCCCTCTGACATTAAAAACAGAGCCATACAAGGAAGGTTATAGACATTCATACCCCATATGTCTTTGTATTTATACATGAAAGGACGTGGTGGTGTGAACGGCCATAGGCCAAAGTCAGGAATATCTTGTGTTCTTCACAAGAATCACATAGAGTACAAAGCACCTACAGATGAGACTTGATAAAGGACATACAAAAAAGAGGCCCAAGTTTGGCCAACAATTGCTTTTGTTTTTTACAATATGTTCAATGCTTTTTTTAAATCTTTTTTCATGGCTGTTTTTGTTTATTTGTTGTTTAAATAGTTGATATTAAGTTTATAGAGCTCAACTACTAGAAAGGCCTTATTACAAAAATGTCTAAAAGAAAGGTGGATCCGCCAAAGACTTGGCTCCCCACCTTATACATCTTAGATCAACTGAACCCCTTAACCCAACATTCAAGATCATCTGGAGCTGTGTGGTTTTACATGACTTCTTTAGTGATTCAGGTCCTAGGAGAGATGGTACTGGGGGGTAATGGTATCGGGGTCTGGTAAGACACTCTGCACTCAAGGGCCAATTTTAGAATATAGAAGAAGGAATTAGAAAAATGTAGTAATTTATGGTATCGGCGCCTGGCTTGTAGGAAAGAATGGTACTTCCTTCAAGCCAGGCGCCGATACAGTAAATTGTTGATTTTTCTCCTTCCTCCATCTTCAAACTTGACTCTTGTAAGGAGGATTCGTCCTCCCAGTGATCGCAGTGGGTGGCAGCCGGCATAATTACTGAACTTTTTTTTAAAAACTCGGAGGAGCGCCGCTCTTTCCCATGCTCCATTAAACCTCATATGTGAATTTTAGAATGTAACCTTTTCTTGGTAAGAGCTTGTACTGAAGCCTCTGCCTCGACCTGCCAGATGGCATATCAAAGGTATAGGCTACTACTTCTACTACTTCCATTAGTTACAATAACCTTGCTGGCCAAAGTGTCAGAGTGATGTGCCCCACCAGTGTCTTCTCTTAGCAACGCCCCTGCCAGAAATGTGAAACAGTTTGTTTAAATATATGCAACCCGTGAATACTTATCTTTCTATGGGGATATATGTAAATATCATCTCCCTATAGACGAGAGACATTATGGACCTCAATGCAAAATCACTTGCCATTTATAGAATTGGCATACTGTTATATAATAAAAAGGCTTTTGGGCCCCCTACTGGCACTAGGACTCAGTTTCAACCTTTTCACCTCCATCCTAATGCAGCCATTCTTCCAGATATCAAAGTTTAACCTGTGATATAGCAAGAAATACTACTATTCATTGATATTTTTCAAAAATTTTACAACCCCTCTAAGAGTATAAGCGGTCTCGATGCTACTCAGTCGATAGAGATGTGACATTATGCAGTCATGTACTACATAACCCGAGTTTGCTATAATATTTCCAATTGAAATTTTAACAAAAGCTACAGAGATTACCTGGAAAACTCTGAATTAACTTATTTCCAGGTCTATATTTACTTTTCTTATACTTCGTTACCTATAAATTTTATGTTCAGATTTACAGCTTTGCTTCTTATGACTAAAGACGGGAACTTTTTTTTTTTTTGCACGTTGTTCTCCTGCAAGTAAAGCACTGTACCTTCAGGCCGTCATCTCCCACAATGCAACGCAGCCTACTGGCAGTAGTTCAGCAAAATACTAAACACTTGGCTCGGTGACAGCAGAGCTGCCAAGAGTTGGCAACAAGAGGATCGCAGTGAAGCAGCAGGCTTCTAAAACCTTTCACATTTTTAATTAGATCTCCACACCCATGTCTTTCAGCTATCATAAATATACAGATGACACAGGGAGCATTATTTGGAGGGGGGGGGAAGAAAAAAAAAAGACAAGAAAATGGAGCATAGTATCTATTACCTTATTAAAATAATATTACCTAAAGCAAAAATGGCAGGAAATAAAGTTTAAAAAAAAAAAATACAAAAATAACAAAAAGTCTCTCGTCAGTGCAAGATTTTAGCAAAAAGAAAAAAAAATTTGACATGAATTCTTAGCTGAAATCACCAGGAGAGGGCATATTTGGCAGCTGTTTCGACATCTAATTTCCCAACTGTCTTATACGTTAAACCTTAAGTATTCTTAAGAGTAAATCTTTTTCATATATATAATTTTTGCACTTGTTAAAACAATTTCTAAGCCTACCCCCCGCCGCCGAGCTCCGTTACAAAAGCCACAATTGTATTCATGTTCTAATTAAACAGGGAGGCTGTAATAATCAAATAATATACTACTTGACTCAATTTCCAATGATTCTAATTTATTTTTGGGAGACAAATAATATAGGATTTTTATGGCTTGTATCACTTTGAAAAAATGACTTGTTATCTGTTTGTCTTTACACCCTAAATCTAGACGGTAAAATTGTATTTTTATGAAATTTGCTTTAGACATAGAGGTTTTTTATTTTTTATTTTATTTGTATGGGAAATGAGAAATAAAACTATAAAAATATAAATATATTTTTTTCGCATCTTTTCATTTTTCTTTTAGTTTTGCGTTGGCAGGAGTCACTATTGAGCTTGTAAACAAGAACCTTTATTTCATTTTCATTTTTCTTTTCTTTTTTTGAGCTCAGAAAAGTGAATATTTTTTTTTTCATTATTTCCTTACAACTTTATATAACAGATGACGGTAGATGAAGGTACTTCCCACATACAGTAATTATTACCATTTGCCTGATCAATGTCATCTTGCATGTATATACTCTACAAATGAAGACGAATAATGTGTTTGTTGCATAATTATTTGTTTTTATTTTACTTGCAGCAGATATAAGAATATATATTCAAAAAAACACTAGGCAGCTTTGAGCTATGCAGTTTTTGAGGCATGCCCTGGTATATATATACAGTGGAGGAAATAAATATTTGATCCCTTGCTGATTTTGTGAGTTTGCCCACTGTCAAAGACATGAACAGTCTAGAATTTTTAGGCTAGGTTAATTTTACCAGTGAGACATAGATTATATTAAAAAAAAAAGAAAATCACATTGTCAAAATGATATATATTCATTTGCATTGTGCACAGAGAAATAAGTATTTGATCCCCAACCAACCATTAAGAGTTCAGCCTCCTCCAGACCAGTTACACGCTCCAAATCAACTTGGTGCCTGCATTATAGACATCTCTTACATGGTCACCTGTATAAAAGACTCCTGTCCACAGACTCAATGAATCAGTCTGACTCTAACCTCTACAACATGGGCAAGACCAGAGAGCTTTCTAAGGATGTCAGGGACAAGATCATAGACCTGCACAAGGCTGGAATGGGCTACAAAACCATAAGTAAGACGCTGGGTGAGAAGGAGACGACTGTTGGTGCAATAGTAAGAAAATGGAAGACATACAAAATGACTGTCAATCGACATCGATCTGGGGCTCCATGCAAAATCTCACCTCGTGGGGTATCCTTGATCCTGAGGAAGGTGAGAGCTCAGCCGAAAACTACACGGGGGGAACTTGTTAATGATCTCAAGGCAGCTGGGACCACAGTCACCAAGAAAACCATTGGTAACACATTACGCCATAATGGATTAAAATCCTGCAGTGCCCGCAAGGTCCCCCTGCTTAAGAAAGCACATGTACAGGCCCGTCTGAAGTTTGCAAATGAACATCTGGATGATTCTGAGAGTGATTGGGAGAAGGTGCTGTGGTCAGATGAGACTAAAATTTAGCTCTTTGGCATTAACTCAACTCGCCATTTTTGGAGGAAGAGAAATACTGGCTATGACCCAAACAACACCGTCCCCACTGTCAAGCATGGAGGTGGAAACATTATGTTTTGGGGGTGTTTCTCTGCTAAGGGCACAGGACTACTTCACCGCATCAATGGGAGAATGGATGGAGCCATGTACCGTCAAATCCTGAGTGACAACCTCCTTCCCTCCACCAGGACATTAAAAATGGCTCGTGGCTGGGTCTTCCAGCACGACAATGAACCGAAACATACAGCCAAGGCAACAAAGGAGTGGCTCAAAAAGAAGCACATTATGGTCATGGAGTGGCCTAGCCAGTCTCCAGACCTTAATCCCATCGAAAACTTATGGAGGGAGCTGAAGATCCGAGTTGCCAAGCGACAGCCTCGAAATCTTAATGATTTACAGATGATCTGCAAAGAGGAGTGGGTCAAAATTCCATCTAACATGTGTGCAAACCTCATCATCAACTACAAAAAACGTCTGACTGCTGTGCTTGCCAACAAGGGTTTTGCCACCAAGTATTAAGTCTTGTTTGCCAAAGGGATCAAATACTTATTTCTCTGTGCACAATGCAAATAAATATATATAATTTTGACAATGTGATTTTTTATTTTTTTTTATATAATCTATCTCTCACTGGTAGAATTAACCTAGCCTAAAAATTCTAGACTGTTCATGTCTTTGACAGTGGGCAAACTTACAAAATCAGCAAGGGATCAAATACTTATTTCCTTCACTGTATATATTTTTTTTATTACCATGAACTTCAATGGGAGAATATAACCAGGGATAACTCCATGTCAAAAGTGCAATAGAAACAGTAAGGATATGTTCACACGCACTGTTTTCAGACGTAATTCAGGCGTTTTACGCCTCGAATTACACCTGAAAAAATGGCTCCATTACGCCTACAAACATCTGCCCACTGCTTTCAATGGGTTTTATGGTGTTCTGTTCCTACGAGGTGTAATTTTACGCGTCACTGTCAATAGACGGCGCGTCAAAAGACGCCCGCGAAAAAGAAGTGCATGTCACTTCTTGGGACGTTTTTGGAGCCGTTTCTCATTGACTCCATTGAAAAACAGCTCCAATAACGTCCGTAAAATACGCAGCGAAAAACGTGAGTAGTTACAAAAACGTCTGAAAATCAGGAGCTGTTTACGTCTGAAAACAGCTCCGTATTTTCAGACGTATTTTGCTAAGCCGTGTGAACATACCCTTAGAGAAAAAAAATCATATTTTTTTTTTTCAGTCATAGTGATGCTGAGATTAAGAGGTTCCTTCCTTGAAGCACATTTTAAGAATCATTATAGAAGCCGGACAGTATACAAGGTGTCCCGGCTTCTCAACCTTCTGTCATCAGGACTGTGGGGGTTGTCGGAGATTGTTGTTTTTTATTGATCTTAGTAGATGATTTTTATTTACTGTATTATGAAGCTTATATATCCCCGACTGAAACTTGTGTGTCTATGACACACGGACACTTGGGGTACAGAGCATTGACACAATGATACTTAGGGTACAGGATAGTGGTAAAAGGACACATAGGGGACAGAACAATGTCACACTGACACTTGGGGTACAGGATGACACACTGACACTTGGGGTACAGAATCATGACACACTGACACTTGGGGTACAGAATAATGACACACTGACACTTGGGGTACAGGATTATGATACACTGACACTTGGGGTACAGGATAATAATACACTGACACCTGGGGTACAGAATAATGACACACTGACACTTGGGGTACACGACAATGACACACTGACACTTGGGATACAGGAAAATTACACACTGACACTTGGGGTACACGATAATGACACACTGACACTTGGGATACAGGATAATGACACACTGACACTTGGGGTACAGGATAATGACACTGACACTTGGGGTACAGGATAATAATACACTGACACTTGGGGTACAGGATAATAATACACTGACACTTGGGGTACATGATAATGACACACTGACACTTGGGGTACAGAATAATGACACTGACACGGGGTACAGGATAATAATACACTGACACTTGGGGTACAGGATAATAATACACTGACACTTGGGGTACATGATAATGACACACTGACACTTGGGGTACAGAATGATGACACACTGACACTTGGGGTACAGGATAATAATACACTGACACTTTGGATAGAGGATAATGATACACTGACACTTGGGGTACAGTATAATACACTGACACGGGGTACAGGATAATGATACACTGACACTTGGGGTATAGGATAATGATACACTGACACTTGGGGTACATGATAATGACACACTGACACTTGGGGTACAGAATGATGACACACTGACACTTGGGGTACAGGATAATAATACACTGACACTTTGGATAGAGGATAATGATACACTGACACTTGGGGTACAGTATAATACACTGACACGGGGTACAGGATAATGATACACTGACACTTGGGGTATAGGATAATGATACACTGACACTTGGGGTACAGGATAATGATACACTGACACTTGGGGTACAGGATAATGATACACTGACATTTGGGGTACAGGATAATGATACACTGACACTTGGGGTACAGGAAAATGACACACTGACACTTGGGGTATAGGATAATGATACACTGACACTTGGGGTACAGGATAATGATACACTGACACTTGGGGTACAGGATAATAATGCACTGACACTTGAATGGAGGGTCAGGCAAAGAAGTGAACAGACCTCGACCTCGTCCCTTATCCGCAGATACACAAGGTCAATAACTTGCTCTGAAGCATCATCATTTTGACATTTCGGACCACGATAATCTACCAGCTGCCACATCTCCATTATCTGCACTCCAGTACGGGGTAAGGGAAGTGCGAACCCCACTGGGTGCCGCCAAATGGCCATTACCCAAAGGGGCCCACCAGATGAGAAGAAACTACAACCCGGGCGACTTCCACATCGACACCCAGGGAGCAAAATACATGATAGCGTAGAAATCAAGGAGCGAGGATTTCTATAGAAAATCTATAACCTGACGAAATCCGGAAATGCGGCCAATAACCAGGCTCATGTCTGACAGTAATAAGATTATAGGAGCGTCCTGATAGAGAAGGTGCGCGAGCTGTAAATCCCATATAAGATTACAGCCAGATACATTCACATTATAAATTGGAACTGATCTGTCTTGTTCAAAGCTCAGCTCGTTGATTAAAGTTGTTTTATCTGTGTATTTAAAAGCAATGCACTTCTTAAAACCCATTATGAATAGTTAATATTGAGCTTTGCCTGGAAACAATTCCCACCAGTGTTTTGCTAGCACTATGGTAATATTCAGTGTGAGCGGGTTTGATGCTTCTCATAGCCCTGCAGAGCTCACATACAGACGAGCTGCCGAATATCCTCTACAGAAAGCAAAACTTCAGCAGTCTGCGGCGTCACCCCCTCCGGCTGCAGCACCGGGCTCATTCACCAAGTGTTTTACAAATTTCAGAATTAATAAATAGAGAATATTTCGTAGTCTCTTTTATCATTTAATTAGATACAATAATCACTTTGCAGGAAAAGAAAAACTTTTTTTTTTTTTCCTGCAATTTAAATAGAATTTTTTTTGGTCAAAAATCTATTTTTAAAATAGAATTTAAAGAAGACCTTTCGGCTCGCCTGACAAGTGTTTTAGTAAATACTTTTATTCTTTGTGAATTATCAATACTAAAGCATCATTTCTTGAAACTCTGTGTTGTCTGTTACGCCTCCTGGAATTGGAAAAGAGGGGGGGGGGGTGTCTGATGTAGTTTAATCAGCGCTGACAGTGATGGAATCTGTAGAAACACCCCCTATGGACAAGTGGAATGGTAACATCCAGTTGTCAACTTATTGATATATTTCCAGGAGGAGCAATAGAGGGAAATCACATTTATAGGGTAACTAAATGTTTGACAAACTTCTGACATGTCATAGTGACATGTTAGAAGTTTTGATTGGTGGGGTCCGAGACTCCCACCAATCGTTTAAACAAAGCGGCAGACGCACTCGTGTGAGCCATCAGCCGCTTCATGTTTGTCCGGAAATCAATGCATCTGAGTACGGACTCAATAGAAAGTCTATGAGTCTTTCCGGACAAAGATGAACAGTAACAAAGCGGCTGAGCGCTCACACGAGCGCTTCTGCTTCTTCGTTTGAGCGATTGGTGGGGGTCTCAGTGCTCGGACCCCACCAATCAAAAATTCTGACATGTCACTATGACATGTCAGAAGTTTGTCAAACATTTAGTTACCCTTTAACAAAAAAAGTAGTTTGCCTATACAGCAAAAACATAATTTACCTATAAAGATGCAGTATTTGCCTGGGCTCTCAAAGAGGTTCTGCAGCAGTTAAGGCAGGGGCTTGCATAGTACACATCCTTATTCGCAGATGATTATGACATTTCTTCACTTCTAAAATGATATGTAGCTGAAGTTGGTGCGTATTCTAAGATTCCTTGACCCAGCTGCTGCAGAACTCTTTTGAAAGGAAGAGCCTTGTGTTGATCGCTCTTGATTGACATACAGGATCCACAAAGGAGGAAGTGCAGCTGAACCAAGATGGAAAAGGAAGTGCCGGCTGGAGACCTGGCCTAGAAAAGTATGGAGAAATTAAAGGGTATTAGCAGAAAATACATTGAGGTCATCTCTGTGTATATGAAGGTGGTCTGACCTCTGGGAACCCCTAGGGTCTGACCCTCACCGATTACACATTGATGGACTATTCTATAAAAAGGGGATGGGAATAACCTACTGCATCGGTTCAGTCATCAGTACTGTGCTGGTATCATTCATAACCTTATAGCTTTTATACAGCGGGCGGGGGTAGGCTAGAGAGGCAAGTGCCTAGGGTGCTAGAGGCCAAGGGGGGCGCCAACAAGCCACTCTACCTAGACCTAGCTACAAATAGGCTTACAAGTTCCAGCATGCGATTCAGACGAAAAGCTGCCAGAAATCTTCAGCTCACCTGCGTCTGCTATGGACACCCGGGATTTCGGCACATATAATTGCAGCCATTGTTACCAGCCTATTTCCCTTTCGCTTTTTCATAGCTCTTTCCTGCGGTATATGTTGGCGCTTTATAAATAAATGATAATAATAATAATTTTAAAAAAAGCAAAAAAAAAAAGCTTTCGAGTTTGGTGGAGGAACGTGAAGTCTGTTATTATTAAAGAGGGTCCTTGAAATTGAGAAACGCAAAATGTGGGCACGGTTTCGTTAAAATATAGGTTTTAAGAGTTACTCCTTTTGTGCTGCAGCATAATAGTTCATCACTTAGCTTTCAAAATCTCCCCAGGTTTCCTCAAATAACATTTACGCTATCAGCAATTACAACAGACTTACTTTCCCTCAGGACCAATGCAGCAATCACTACTTTGTGTTGTTCTATTTAAAGATATTGAAAGCGAAATAATAGATATTTGAGGGGATCTGTCTACTACTCCAGCTCATTGTTTGCAACTTCAAGTCTAAGAGGCTGCTAACTTTCCAGTCTTTCATGGTTTCCTTTGTACGGTTGAGTCATCTTGACCACTAGCGTAAACCTATTGACGTCTTAGGGTTGCATTCAAGATCTCTAGTTTCTGTAGGGGGCGACCTCTGCTGGACACTAAGCAATGAAGGATTACTCCAAGGGTGGCGTGCTGTAAAGGTCCTTTTACACGAGCCGATTATCGGGCAAACGAGCGATCACAGAATCTTTATCGATCATTGCCCTGTGAAAACAGGGCAGCGATCAGCCGATGAACGAGCAAACACTCGATCATCGGCTGATCGTATCGTTGATGCGGCCGAAAATAATATTGTTGCCGACATGATGGTAATGTATGGGGACGAGTGATCGTAGTAACGATCGCTCGTCCCCATACATAGCTCCTTGTGAAAGGAGCAAACGAGCGCCGATCAACGAGCTGTCTCGTTGATCGGTGCTTATTTACACAGCCCACATCGGGCTGTGTCAGAGGGCCCTAATGTATTGGAGTTCTGCACCCAACTCAGCTGGGGACCACTAGTTTGCATTGTATTACAGGGGTAGGTGATGCAATTCTCTTTGTTTGACCTTAGTAATGGGTCACAAAGATCCTACAGAAGACAACCCCATTTGGAGTTGAATTGGGAGTCATGTATTTGTTACTAGGGTCTTACTCTAGGGTCTACTTCTTATGAATTTACTCTCAAACCCAAATCAGAACTCATTGATGATATGTTCTGTGTGTGCAATTGTATCAACAAAGATTACATTGTAATTCAAAGTGGACGCACACGTTTTTTGTATAGATGGAGTGTGGCCCACGGCATCATTGCCTCTGGTGGGCCCAGGAGCCCCAGACACTATGAGCTCCTATGAAATGTAATGTTGACAAGGAGCTGCAGAATAGTTATACCCTACACCCCACATGCATTTTATTGCGAACCTCTTGAGAGGGGGCGTTTGTCTTTGCGCAACTTCAACACAGTAACTTTGACATTTCATATTTTGAGGATCTGGTGCCCGGTCTATCACTCCTGTTAGTCTAGGGGCTGTGTGTGGTAAGTAGGTTCCTTATCCATCTACAACCCCTTATTCTGAGGGAACCACCTAGACTTATTTAGGTTCCAGTCTCGGCAAACCCCATGGAACAGCTGGCCATTCCTAAGCGTTGTCTATAATCTTTGTGGGACCCTCTTGGGTTAGGCAATGTATAGTGGCCCTTTCTCCATTTGGAGTGGGCTGGTGATAGACGGCATCCGTGCAGTTTTTGTATTCTTTCTGTCACACTTTTCTTTATACTTGGTTAAGAGAAAGCATAACCCACCTTAGCACATGGGTGCAGTAGTCACATTAGTCCAGGCCTTGAGGGTACTCTCAGGTCTTGACCCACATGCCTACATTTAACCCTAGACTTTAATGACCCTTCACTACAGCTGGGTATGCTCGTTCCTTGGCTAACTGACCATATTATACTGTACATTTCTTCCTTTTTGTCTGAAACATCACTTCATTTTCCTATGAACTGTACTGCAAACTCTCGAGTCTTCCAGGTAAGTTTGACTGTGCGGTGAAATGACATTTGGTGTTGTCTTTTTTTTTTTCTATTTGATCAGGCTTATATTATGAGCTGTGAATGATAGCAGGATGTCTTTGTAAAGCCCCAGCAGCGAAAAATAATGCTGCAGACGTAGTGACAAAAAACAAGCTCTATGTGCCGAGCTGTAGTTCAAAGGGAGGTGAATTATCTAGTCTTGTGCCGGGACGGTGTACCGTGCCTACCTGCCGCTTCTGAGATACTCTATACCTAAGACCTGCTGTCTTGGCTTTGGCAGAGATTTCTCCTTCCTGAATTGGCTTGTTGTTCTGTACCACTCCGGATATTACTGAAGTTCTTCTTCTTTTGTATCTCTAATCCCCTGACCATGTGTAACAAAGAGCAGAGAACATAGCTGACTTCTCACCGACACCTCTTCTTGGATGCCACGATGAACATCTTTTAGACTGATGCATTTTTTTGACGGCTAATTAGTTTTAGGGAACGGAAGTTTCCACGGAGGAATTAGATAAGTTCTTAGTGGTAATTTTTTACTTCTGTTGCTAAACCGTGCGGAGAAAAAAGTTATGTTTGCCACTCATTGCCCGAATTTATGTCACGATACAACAATCAGACATGGACATGGTCCCGACCACTTGATAGGACACACACAATTTTCCATACAATGGCCCAGGACTTCTAGTTCATTTTTGAAAGCGGTAGGATAGGATATACTATACGCATAAAGTGCTTATGACATTGATGACTCAACTAGATCTGTCAGAATAATGTGATCGATAGGTGTCTGATGGCTGGGACCTCCACCAATCCCGAGAACTTGGGTACGGTGGCCAGGTAAGATTTGTGGCCAGCATGAATGGTCTTTTTCTGAACATAAAAGATTTAGAAACAGCAGAGACAGAGAATATGTGGCCACTTCTCCGTTCTGGATCAGGACTAGGCACCTCTATTCTTGAAATAGATGGGTGTCCAAGCAGCCAGACCACCCCCCATTACACTTTCATGACATAGGTTTTTGATATGCAATAAAAGTGTTTCGAAGGTAAATGCCCTTTGAGGCTTCATTTCATGGCAAGATTACATCCTCGGCAGATGCTGAGTGACTTTAAGCCCTTGTGTTTTTTTGGGGATCTGATAACTATTATTACTATTTATAAATAATGTGATGAACAACATAAAATGTTAGTAAAGGAGTCATAAGACAAAAGCAGTACAAACAAATTAAAAGTTGCTCAAATTGATTAAAAAATTATTAATAAAAAATTCCCTGGTGGTCTTTGTCCATGTTTCAATTTTTTTCATATTTTCTTTAATATTCCATTATTATTACTTGTTAAAAAATATATATATTGTAGCAAAATAACACAAAATAAGGGAAAAAATAATATGAATAAAAAACAAAAAGCAAAGAGAGTCTACATTTTTTTTTTATACCGGTGTTAATAGCGTGAAGGTCGTTTCTGTGGTTATACATTGCCTTTTTTTTCCCAGTCTTTGTTACGTCACATTGCTTTTCTGATAAGGCAAGTAGTAATACAATCACTTTTCCTGGTAATAGCATAATGTCCCCATAGTAGCTGTCATCTCATGATATAACCTGACTGGTTTATTTTGACTCTATAGTCACTTAGCAGTACTTCAGGAGAATAATATGTGTTTCTTGACCTGTGATGGGTCCAGCTCTCCACTTTTTTTTCAAACAATACAGTCCTATTACCATATTCATTCAACCCGTCTGCCAAATGTTTCTGTCACAATGACACATACACTACCTATAATGGTTAGTCATTTTTGGAATGGAACTATAGAATAATTGTGCTATAGAGTTGTTGTTGTTGTTGTTGTTGTTGTTGTTGTTGTTTTTTATTTATTTTTTATATTGTGCCTTTGGGTTTGGGTGAGAAAATGACCATCCTTCAGTTCATAATTCAGGAAATCTAAAAAATTATTATTTTAACCAAAAATCGAAACATTCTAAGAAATAAAAATTTATCTGAATGACTAAATGATGAAATGTGTATTAAGGAATGTGCCAATTTTATATTTCATTTTTATTTATTCCAAAAGAACGGGAAGAAAAATGATAGATAAAAATATACTGGTACTAACATTTGGAATAAACAATCAATATATATATATATATATTTTAAAAAGACATATGGTATACCTAAAGAAGGCTTGGTATTCTGTTTATATGCCATAAAGGGATAAACAGTTTAAATAAATTTATCCCCAAAAATGTGAGTTTTTGGATCAAATCACCAGATAATGAAGAAGTACAGATTGTTCCCCAAGCCCCAAAAGTTCAACTACTTATGAGCTTCTAAAAGGTCCCATAAATCTACGGACATAATAAACCATGTACAAAAAGGGCATTTGCCCCAAAACTCCCACTATCTAGAGATCTCTAACACCCAGCTCCCGCCAGTGCTGACAGTACACTATTGTGACTGTTTCCCTTATTACACAAATGGTGGGTCGGGCCCTATGCGGTGTTTTTGTCCATGGCAGGACCACCAAAGCTGGCTCTGTGTAAATCTAGAAATATCCTTAAATTTTGTGTTTTTTTTATTATTATTGTTTTGCTTACAAAAACCACATATGGAACACAGGACTAAAGGACATGTCTTGACTTTAGGCCGTAGTATGCTTTTATCCTTCTATATTCACACATAAGTATACCAGTTCCAGTCTGGGGCCACATCACGAAAGTCAGTTGTACACAGATCAGAACTCCAGTTGTTTTCTAAAAAAGTTGCAAGGAACTTTTTGATTTTCCAGAAATTTTTTACTATCACTTTTTCTAAAATCAAAGGTTTCATGTGACTTTTCCCACTACCGGAAAGTCTTGCCACAATCTTACTGTGATTTTTTTTTTTTTACTGAAAATTGCCACGTGGCCCCAGCATTACTTCTGCATATTTTTCTGTACATCATCCCTATCATATGCCATCTTTTCCCTGCCATAATGTAAGCACATTGTTTCCTAAATAGGCCTCTCCGAAGAACAGATCTACTGA